>NC_066584.1:310843672-311131172 GCF_024323335.1 Lathyrus oleraceus | reverse complement strand
TATTTTAGATTTTAAATTTTAGATTTTAGGGTGGAAATGAGGGTAACTTGTGTTCTTTATAAAATTATAATATATAAATAAATAAATTTTTATGATGAAATGGGATACTAGTATACTGTATATACTACTCAGTAGTATCAAAATTCAAAACAAGAATATTGTTGGTGTTGATGACGATTTTTATACCTACTTTTTCTCATAAGACCAAATTGCAATTTGGAATCTTTCAAAGCAAAATTAGTATGTATTAGTATTGATATTTTTTATGATTAATTTATAATTTATTTAATTAAATGTAATTTATTTTCTTACTAATAATTTATAATTTGCTTTTAATTTATAATTATTAATTTTTTATGGTACTATATTATAGAAGAACACAACATAATAAAATATAATTGAATATTAATTAAAGTCTTTTCTCCATGATTTAATTATTAATATTTTTTGATGATTAATTTATAATTTCTTTTATTTAATGTAATTGATTTTTTTGGAGACAATAAAATATGAAGACTTAGTTGACGATTTTACTTCAAAAAGTGTTCGTAGGAAGACTCTTTTTATGTAGTTAGATAATTTAAGTTGTAAGAAATGATGTTAATAGTTTAAACAATACCTTTGAACTTTTTGGTACTTCATTTGGTTAATATATAATTTTATCTTGTGTTTGTCATTTTTAATCATTAAAATTATATATATATATATATATATATATATATATATAATATATATATATATATATATATATATATATATTTATTTTTTATTTATTTATTTATATTTAGGCCCATTTTTAAAATTAGAACAGGGCCTCTGAATAGATTGGGCCGACCCTGGGTTGATATCAGACTCAAAACATAAATTCGGCAAATTACGGTTTCATTCTAAAAGTTTAATTTTGAATAATAAATTTTAGTTTTTGACGAATTTGGTTAAATCAATTTAGCTGATAAATCAGATGAGTTTGATCGATTTAATATTTATTAGAATAAAGCTATAAATGGCTCATACATTATAAAATTATTTTTAAAAAATAGATATCAAAATTTTAAAATTATTTTTAGAAAAGCTCAAGATAAATCCATAAAAATGGCGCTTTTTTTTAAAATTATCAAAATTTTAGAATAATTTAAAGATAAACTAAATATTTGTATTACGTGATAATATTTTTAATATTATTTGAGTTTGATTTAACTCAATCCTATAAAATTAGTTTGTAAGGTGAGGAATGTTACTTTATATAAACAATTTTAAATTCTATGTCTAATCAATGTGAGACTTAAAATCTTCTCAAAATAGATCCCTCACGCTCAGCGATAGACTCTGATATCATATTAGAGTTTAGTCTAACTTTACCCTAAAAACCGACTTGTAAGGTGATGTCACTTTATATAAACCATTGTTAAACTATATGCTTAATCAATGTGGGGCTTGTGATCTTCCCAATAAATATCATTTGACATTAATTTAATTATTATCATACTTTAAACCACAAACTAATAATACTCAATTTTTCATATTGCATGTCTTGTATTCTTAGGAATACTCAATGTCACCATTAAATTATATAAATGATAATAACCTTACATCATTATAAACTTCATTTTTATAATGGATCAACCCTATAGTAGTAAATAAAAATAAAATAAATACTAGTTGGGTTCGGTCGGATTCAATTTTTGACGGATCCAAAATAATCATTCGGACTCGATAGAAACATCCTTATACTACCCAAATTAAGCAATTGGAGCAACCCCACACCCGACTCGTTTGAACAAAAAAGATAATGGTTTGATCGGTTTCAATTGGACGCTTCAAATTTGTCTATCCTTAATCAAAGTTGAATAGAATTTGTCTTAGGGTGACCATAGAAAAAAAATATTAAAGTAGTTTATAATAATAAAAAATACTTTTAATAAGAGATGATACTTGAATAAAAATTTGATGTTGTATTAAAATTTATTAAAATCGGGAATGGATTCTCTCGATTCTTCAACTAAGTCCTTTGAAGCCAAAATCTTTGGAAAGTATTAGGATTTGACATACATCATTCATACAAAATCGACTTGTAAAGTGAGAGGTATCACTCTATATAATCTCTCTTAATATTTTATCTCCAATCAGTAGGAGACTTGAGATCTTTCTAATACACGTCAATCACTCGTTTTGGGCTTGGTGCATGAATTTAAACGGTGAGTGGCCCAAAGTCCAATTGATAGACTTTGATACCATATTAGCGTTTGACCTAACTCATTCTTACAAAATCGGCTTGTAAAGTGAGAGGTGTCACTCTATATAAACTCTTATATTAACTCATAAAACCAATTTGTAAGGTGAGAGATGTCACTCTATATAAACTATGTCAATGCTCTATTTACAACTAATATCGGATTTAGATCTTTTCAATAAAAAAATTACGAATTTTAAATAAAAAAATATTAGTTTATACCAGATAGTTTTGAAAAGAGAGAATATGAAATTTGTTCAATGCAAGTGATAAATCTTTTTTAAAAAGTGTTTAAATTAAGTTGACTCATTGTGTTTATGAGAATTTGTGTTATAAAATTTCTATTCTTTTCAAATACTACAAATGTTGTATGTTGTATTTTGAGTTAGCATTTTTCCCCAGGTGTTGAACTATATTTAAAAACTAGAGCAATCGTCAAAAGTGACTTATACAGTTTGTATTATTTTGAAGGTTTTGACACGCGTGACTTTTACTATTTACGAATGTGATAATTTAGAAATGATTATTTGAAAATGAAACTTGAAATCTTCAAGATGATTATTATTGTGAAAACGATATTGAAATAACAAAGTATAATCGGTTTCTTGATCTGCAAGAAACCCACAATGGTAGAAAAAGGGGAAGCAAGAAGAACACAATGAAATTCGTTATAAATTGTTATTCTTTAATTTCTCTTGGGAACAAGATTCTAAGTGTTACAGAGTAGCAAATAACCTCTCTCGCCCTAACTATGATTTGCGTTATGCCATTATGAAATGCTAGTATGTTATTTATAAGAAAACTAACACATTAAACTAATGGGCATTTACACACAGACCCATTACACAAGTTAACTTAGAGAACAAGCTAACTTAAACAATTGGGCATAACAAACAGGCCCAATTCAACATGCTAACAATCCTAAAATATTTCGACTACAACATGTGAACAGACTTCGATGGCATGCTAAGGTCATGTTGAATTGTCGAACCAAGAAGCTACCCTTCGATCATACTAGAGTTCGATCCAATATCTTACAAATATCCACCTTGGAACAAACTCTATAAAATCAAGGGAACAAACTAGCTTTCTTCATATAGCTTTATCAACTGCGTATAGTGGAAAAACTTACAACTTGGTAATGTCTTGGTGATCATAGCAGCAACATTGTGATCTTTTGAAACCTTCGGCACTTAGACTTCTCCATGCTCGATTACCCCTCTGACGAAATGCAGCCTCACATTGATGTGCTTGGTTCACTCATGATATGTTGAATCCTTAGACAGGTGTATAACACTTTGACAGTCACATTTAACAGTGATAATTATACCTTGAAGTTTCAGCTCCTTAGCAAAACCTTCAAGCCACAATGCTTCTTTCACAACTTCAGTGAGAGCGATATATTTTGCTTCAGTGGTTGATAAGGCAACAACCTTTTGAATTGTTGCTTTCCAACTTATTGTTGTGCCAAATATAATGAACACATATCCAAAAATATATTTTCTGGAATCCATGCAACCTGCATAATCAGAGTCGACATACCCTTCGATTTCTGCTTTACTATTTTCACCACATACTCCACCATAAATCAGGACTCTGTTTAGAGACCATTTATGTATCATAGAATCCACTTTGATGCTTTCCAGTGAGCCTTTCTAGGATTCTCCATGTACTTGCTTATAAGACTTACTGTATATGTTATGTCGAGTCTAGTATAAACCATAACATACATCAAAGAACTACTATATTAGCATATGGGATGCTATTCATATAAGCTTTTTCGACCTCAGTACTAGGACACTGATCTGTACTTAGCTTGAATTAAGGATTTGTCGAAGTCACAATAGGCTTTGAATTCAACATACCAAATTTATCGAGAATCTTCCATAGGTATGTATCTTGAGATAAGCATAATTTTGTCTACTTTATGTCTCTTCGGATGTCAATCCCAAGAATCCTGGATGCAACTCTTATATCCTTCATATCTAACTCCTTATTGAGTTCATCTTTCACCTTCATTACATCCTCGAAATTGTTGCTTGCTATGAGAATATCATCCATATAAAGAAACAAAATAACAAATGAATTTCCATGTTGAAATATGAAGTAAACACAGTGGTCGAACTGACTTCTAATGAAACCTATGTGTACCATGAACTTGTCGAATTTCCTATTCCACTGTCGAGGAGATTGTTTTAGTCCATATAAAGATCTATTCATCTTACACACATAATCTTCCTTTCCCTTTTCTACATACCCTTCAGGTTTCCTCATCGGGATTGTTTCATCTAGATCTCCATACAAGAAAGTAGTCTTCACATCCATTTGTTCCAATTCTAGGTCGAATTATGCCACCATTGCAAGTAACATTTCAATGGGCTTGTGCTTCACAATAGGAGAGAACACATCATTGAAGTCGACACCTTCTTTTTGAGTGAAACCCCGTGCGACCAATTTTGCCTTATATCTCTTCAACGTCACTCCTTTGATTTCTTCCTTAACTTTGAAAATCCACTTACAACTGACTAACTTGGCTCCATCAGGTTTATTGATAAGTTCCCAAGTGTGGTTAATATGAAGAGACTTCATCTCATAATCCATGGCCTTCAGCCATTCAATCTTATTTCGACTCCTCATAACTTCCTTATAGTCTCTAGGTTCTTCATCTAGAACCTCACTTGCAGAGATTAAGGCATAAGTTATGAGATATGCATACCCAAGTCTTTGAGGTGGCTTGATGACTCTTCTCGGCCCATCTCTTTCCAACAGGTAGCCATCAACAGTTTCCTCAACTTCCTCAGTATATTCAGCATCTTGTGCTTCCTCTTCGACTTGATATGGGATACGCAATTCAGCATCGACATGCTCCACCTCAACATGAATCTCTTCATGTTCCAACTCTTCTTCAAGTATTTGTGTACTTCGATTAACATCATCAATTTTCTTGAAAGACATCTCAACTTCATTGAAAACTACATCTCGACTGGTGATACACCTCCCGTGAACTGGATTTAGGCACCATAGCCTATATCTCGATGGGTGACTCTTTTAGGGTATCCCATGAACATGCATCTCAGAGCTTTAGGTTCGACCTTGTCTTGCCTAATGTGAGCATAGGCTATGCAGCCAAATACTCTAAATTTGTCGAGATATGGTGGGTATCCCGACCAAACTTCTTTAGGTGTCTTCATATCTAACATAGTCGAAGGACATATGTTTATCATATATGTTGTTGTTGAAACAACCCTACCCAAAACACCTTCTTTAACCCGACACTAATCAACATGCATCTATCTCTTTCCAAAATGGTCCGATTAAAGCTTTCAGCCAAACCATTTTGTTGGGAAGTACCTATTGTAGTTTTATGCCTTGTAATACCAAAGGTTGCACAAAAACTATTGAACGCCTCATTGCAAAATTCAAGGCTATTGTTTGTTCTCAATCTCTTGACCTTTCTTTCAATCTGATTTTCAACCAGAGTATTCCAACTTTTGAAGTTCTCAAAAGTTCTATCCTTAGTCTTCTAGATGAATACTCATAACTTTCTAGAATAATCATCAACTATGGATAGAAAATACCTTGCTCCTGAATATGATGGACACCTTGCAGACCCCCAAAGATCAGCATGGATATAATCAAGGGATCCATGTGTTCTTTGTTTTCCTTTATTAAACTTCACTCTGGAAGATTTTTCAAGTACACAGGGTTCATAAAACTTTATCTTTTTGACTTATCTCCACCAATTAGATTTTGTTTCCCCAATTTGACCAGACCTCTTTCACTGACATGGCCCAATCTCATGTGCTAAATTTCTGTCTTCGACAAAGGTTCCGTGGATGCAACATCTGCACAACCACTAAAAACCCCATCCTCAAGGGTATAAAATATTTGTTTCTTCACGCCTCTTAAGACGTCCTTCGACCCCTTCATGATTTTAGAATACTTTTCTCTCCTTATAAAACATATCCTTTCTTGTCGAGTACACCAAGAGAAATCAAATTTCTCTTCAAATCAGGTACATACCTGACTTCAGTCAACAACCTTATTGACTCATCATGGAGCTTGAATCTCACAGATCCAGCACCTGCAATCTTGTAAGTTTTATTGTTTCCAAGCAATACAAATCCGCCATCTTGATCACATAGTTTCTCGAACAAGTATTTGTTAGGAGTCATGTGCCAAGTGCAACCTGAATCCATAATCCACTCTTTACTTGAGTCGCCGCTTGAAACCACAAGAACATCAGATGAGTCGAAATCATCTTGAACAATGAATATTTTTCCATTATCCTTACCTCCATGATCTTTCAGGCGGTCAGGGCATACTTTTCTTGTATGACCCTCCTTCTTACAGTGATAACATCGAATACCATATGCATTACCACTATAAGACTTATGCTGACTTTTACCCTTCTTCTTGTCGATCTTGTCATCTCTCTTTGTGAATTTTTCCTTAATCGACAGGCCTTCACCAGTCGAAGATGGATTGTGCTCCTTTCGTTCATTCAAATCCTTATAATACAAGGCTGATTGAACTTCTTAAAAGGTCAAACTCACTTTTCCATACAAGAGAGTTTTTGAAGTGATCATTTGATTTGGGCAAAGCACACAACAACAACAACAACAACAACAATAACAACAACAACATTTGATCTTCATCTTCGATCTTGACATCAATATTTTCAAGACCAAGAATTAGCTTGTTGAACATATCCAACTGCTCAGCCAGAACTTTGTCTTCACTCATCTTGAATGAACACAGAGCTTGCTTTAGGTAGAGGCAATTGACCAATTATTTGTTCATGTACAAATTTCGAGTTTCACCCATAACCTCGATGTCTTCATCTCCTTCGAAGCCTGTCGAAGAACCTTATCACTAAGGCTTAATAAGATGGTGTTATGGGATTTCTCTACCATAGTTGTTTTTTCTTTGTCTGTTAACGCAACATCCATGGCTTCGGCTCACTTCAACGTTTCTAAGCAACCATGCTGAACCAGTAGCGCTTTCATCTTCAAGCACCCCAGACTGAAATCATTCACTCCATTGAACTTTTCAATCTTATATTTAAAAACTAGAGCAATCGTCAAGAGTGACTTATACAATTTGTATTATTTTGAAGGTTTTGATACACGTGACTTTTACTATTTACAAATGTGATAATTTAGAAATGATTATTTGAAAATGAAACTTGAAATATTCAAGATGATTATTATTGTGAAAACGATATCAAAATAACAACGTATAATCGGTTTCTTGATCTACAAGAAACTCACAAGGATAGAAAAAGGGAAGCAAGAAGAACACAATGAAATTGGTTATAAGTTGCTATTCTTTACTTTCTCCTGGGAACAAGATCATAATTATTACAGAGTAGCAAATAACCTCTCACACCCTAATTAAGATTTGTGTTATGTAATGATGAGAGACTAGTATGCTATTTGTAAGAAAACAAACACACTAAACTAATGGGTTTTTACACATAGGCCCATAACACAAGCTAAATTAAAAAATTGATCATAACAAATAGACCCAATTTGACATGCTAACAATCTTAGCATATTTCGACTACAACATGTGAACAGATTTTGCTGACATGCTAAAGTCTTGTCGAATTGTCGAACCAAGAAGCTATCATTCGACCAAACTAGAGTTGCATGGATGATGTCAAATTTAAGTTAAAAATGAGATGATTTGAATTTTATAGAATTTGCTACATGATCCAAAATAACTATTTACTCCTATGGTAAGAGAAAATGGTGCGAAACGAAGTTAGACTTCTTCCTTCAGTTATATAAATAGATTTTGTTAGAATAAAGTTGCTCATATTCCTTAAGTTTTGATGATAACAAAGTAGTTAAATAACAATAGGGTATACTAATATATGTTCAACTGTGCAGGATCATAAGGTAAATTAAAATTTAAATGGTTCTAACTCTGAAAGAGCATATGAAGAGAAGCTAAAAACTCAGATTTTGAAGGTTCATAATCTGATGACTCAGATCTCAAGGGAACTCAGCTTCTGAATAATGCTTAGACTCTAATGCAAATCTGCTATGTCAAAAATATATTTTGAAGAATGTCAACTAGGGCTTTGTAGCGCCATGCTCAAGAAGAATTGACGTGTTTCCTTATGTCTACTCCAACAACTAAGTAGATACCTGGTTTGTAATAGGTATTTTGGACAAAGTTATTACAAAAAGTTATAACTTTTTGTATAACAACTTCCAACGCACCTTTTAGAAAAGCTTATCTTCAAAGACATCTTGTGCAAGTTATCCTCCAACGTCATTTTTACCTCTATAAAAGGAGATGGATATTTGAAGGAATCCAACAACATATAACACAACAACTTTGAGCTTACATGAACATAAATGTTTCTTTGCATAAGTACTTAAGATTACTTATCTTTGTATATCTTAGAAGTCTTAAGTTGTAAGATTCTTTGTATGTGTTGTATCACTTTTGCACCTCTGAGTATATCTCAAGTGTAGATGTTATCTATTCTTCTAAATTGATTACTTAGAGTCTAGGAAGTCTCTTGTTAGTTTGTTTGAGCAATTAAAGTCTCTTGCATGTGTGCTTGAGAAGAATTATCTTTCTAGTGTGATTGAGAAGTTGAAGTCTCTTGCTAGTTTGCTTAAGCAAGTTGTAATTTGTTTGATTATATTGAAAATATCTTGTAGTACCAGGGGAATGAACTACTCCTAGTTTGTGGGAGGAACCAGGATAACTCTGTGTGTCATTCTTTGTTCATATTCTAAAGTCAGTTTTCAGAAGTTAGAATAATCATCTTTACATAATTCAACATTGCCTTCTTGTGTATTTTTCTCACCTTCAGTTGGCATCAGAGCAATGTTTGTGCTAAACACTTAACATTGGTGCATAAAAGATCTTGATAAAAATACATATTATATAATGGTTAATTCTGGAGTAACTCATTCTTATGGGGTTACTCCTAATCCTCTTGGCAAAGTCAGACATGACTACAGTACCTCTGAGAAAAATAGTTATACAGCTAGACCTCCAACTTTCAGTGGAGACTCCATTAAGTTTAAATGATGGAAGAGTAAGATGTACACATATATCATTGATCTTGATGATGAGTTGTGGGATATCCTTGAAGATGACATTAACATTATAGTCAATGGTGTTGGAATGGTAACTGATAGAAAAAATTTCACACCAACTCAAAAGAAAATTTACAGGAAACATCATAAAGTTAAAGACATTTTGGTGGATGCTCTACCTCATTATGAGTACATAAAAATCATTAATAAGTCAATTTCTCATACTATTTTTAAGTATTTGTGTTCTACTGATGAAGGAAACAAGCAAGTAAAATAGGCTAAGGTCATCCTTCTAGTACAACACTGTGAGATGTTCAGAATGAAGGATGATGAAGATATTGAAACCATGTTTTCTAGGTTTCAAGTTCTTGTATCAGACCTTCAAGTTCTTACCAAAATTCATACCACATCTGACCATGTTATAAATATCTTTAGAAGTCTCCCTATCAGATATAAACCTGAGGTCACAACTATTCAGGAGGCTTAAGACCTGAACAAGTTATCCCTTGAAAGTCTGATAAGCAACCTTCAGAGCCATGAGATGGAGTTGAACGGAAATGAGACTATGAAAAAATTTAAATCATTGGCTTTAAAGTTAGTGTTAGAGAAATCTGGTGATAAAGTTGTCAGTTCCTGAAAAGTCTGAAAACCAGAAGAAGCTTCCGATGAAGAAGGTTCTGATGGTGACACTGATGATGAGGAAATGGCCTTTATCATCAAGAGGTTTCAAAATTTGGATAAAAGGAACAATATATTCTCTTGTAGAAGTAGTGGCTTATAAGGCTCTAGTTCTAGAGACAAAAAGGGTGATCATAAGGGCTACTTAAACTGCAAGAAGTCTGAACACTTCAAAGCTGATTGTCCTGATCTGTAGAAAGACAAACCAAAGAAAGGAAGCTTCCAGAAGTACATCTTCAAAATTAAATTCAAAAAGAGTTTCATGGCAACATGGGATGAACTTGATAATGAAGACATATCATATAAAGATAAAGGAGAAGCCAACCTGGCGCTGATGGCCCACGCATCCTCTGACACAAGATCTGAATCAGACTCTAGTTTAAAATCTGAAAAAGAGGATGAGGTATTCTTTAATCTATCTTGTTCTGATCTTATATCTTGTATTCAAGACCTCATGAGTCGTCGCCAAGACAAGGCAAGACACGTGAAAATATTGAAAAAGCAATATGATCTTTTGAAAGAAGAACTAAAGTCATCTGAAAATAAAATCGAATCTCTTGAAAGAGATCATATTGCTCAAGTAAATAAAGTGTCTGATAAACCCTTGAGTGAGCATGAAATGGCTCTTCAAGATTTTATCATCACTAGTTTTGAAAGAACTAAACTTAGTTCCATGATATATGGAGTAAGTAAGAGCAATGAAGAAAGTCTGGGTTAATATGAACAAGATTTCACTCCAAAGGATCTAACTTTACCAAAACCCTTAGACCCCTGTGTTTCAAGCATAACCCAAAAAGGGATTAACACTTATTTTGTGTCTTCTGCTGACAATGGTTGTCACGCCTCGAAAAAAATAAGAACATGGCCTAGCTTAGACAAGTTAGGCTTCTCAAGTTATTATGAGGGAAAGAAGAATAAAAAAAGAGAGATATTTTGGATTTTTACAATGAATGAGACTAAAACTAAGTTTTTTTTATTAATGGGTCTGACAAGATTTACAAATCATGTTCCTACGTATCTCCGGGTGCAATAGATAACTCAAGGCTTACGTAGTTCTGGGTAGAAAATATTTGTTTGTTGGTCAATTTTAGCAAAATCTACTTCGTATCAATCGATGAAAACATTATTGGACTATCCGAAACAAGTGGAGAAGGGGACGTTTGCATCACGGCAGAATAAATTTACAAATCAACATTTGTGGGCAATGTCGCAAGCTTGCTCACATGTTCAAATGGACGAAACATTATTTTTTCATCGTCTTGAAACAAAATACCTTTCGTTTGAGAAAAGGGTTTAAGGGTCAATCACACGACGGCGAGAAAAGAGTTTGATTGGTTTGAATGTGTTTTGAGTAATGGTGAGAACTTGGATGGGCGATATATTCATCTCGAATCCTAGCCTCTGAAGTACGTGGTATCCACCATATTTTGTTTCCATCTTATTTGCAAAAGTGTTTGATGTTTTTATGTGTTTTTGAGATTTGATTGAGAAAAGGTTTGGAGAAACCGTATTGAATGATTTGAATGATGGCGAGAGCTAAGATAGGCGAGATATCCATCTCAAATCTTAGTCTCAGAAGCTCATGGTATCCACCATATTTCGTTTCCATCTTTATTACAAAAGTGTTGAATATGCATTAAGTATTTTTGAGTCTTACTGTGAAAACGGATTGACGTTGGATCAAGCATTTGATGAACGATTGCAAAAAAAATTGAATGAAAGGGTTTGAAAGAAAGGGAATGGATAGAAATGGATTGATTTGGTTATTGAGAAAATACTCAACATTGGATCGAGTCTTTATTTTGGATCTTTATTAAGAAATGGTTTATTTTACTCTTGTGTTAGAGCTAGCTAAACAATCAAGTAAATAAAGAAATAAAAATGGTAAAATTATTACACGTCATGGGAATGGGAGTATATTGTCGAATGGGGATTCGTGACATTGAAACGATTAAATCGGGTCCAATCAACAAGCAAGCAATGAATGAGTGTAAGTGCAAGAGAACTGTCTCATTGTAAGAAGGCTCAAGAGTAAGCCATGTGAAGAGAATAACAAACACAAAAGTTATATTTATAATATAATCTACAATTAAATCAAAAGAAATAAAATCGAAGTGTGCACGGATTAAAATCGGGATGAGAGGATGTGAATAAAAATCACATAATGCAAGAACGTTCAAGGCAAAATGAAATTGAGAAGTGCAAACAAAACCCTAGGTAATGTGCTCAAAGTTGGTTTGCGCATATTGACCACAATCAAAATGTCGTATGCGACGAATCAAAACGCGATGAAATACCATCAATATATTGATAAAATAATCATGGAATAACACCATGGGAAGTGTTGTATCCATATATCAAAGTTTGATGCTTAACTATAAAAAGAAATCAGAGAAACAGTAAAAAAACAAGTATCGCACTTTTTAAAACATTCACGGGACACTTTTGCAACGGTCGTAATCGGGTGAAAATAATTGGAAAGAATATTTAAAAAAATTAAATAGTGAAGACAAGGTCACAAATAAGAAACATGTGGAAAAAAATCATAAATAAAAAATCATTTTGATGGTGAAGAAAAATGGAAAAAAATCAAGAAAATAAAGGTGGGAAAATGGCAAAAATGAAGATGGAAAGTGGCAACAAGGGTGTTAAATCCATGACATGGGGGGAGGCGTCGAGCTTCAACCATTCCCCTTATGTCCTATTGCTGACATATATTTACAATGATAAATATATAATATTCAATTCTTTTAAAAATGGAAAAAGAAGAAAACAAGTCAAAATGGAAATGGGGCATGCAAGTATCAAGCTTATGACCTAGTGCTCACCAAGTAACTCCCTTACCATCAGACCAACAATCCAATTGTGATAATTAATAGCATAAATAATATATAGAATAAAAATTCAAAATTCAAAGGTTCTAACGAGTCAGGGGTTCTAACGAAACCAGAACCTAAGACTCTCAAGTCAGGGGTTCTAACGAAACCAGAACCCAAGACTTTTGGATCAAAGGTTTTAAAAAGTTCAAAAGCCAAAGTCAAGACTTATCCAAGACATAAAATTTATAAATAAAAAGTCTGGAATGAGTCTACACCCTACTATAAAACAAAAGCTCAAAATAAGAGAAAGCCTCTCAGAACTAACACTAAAGGACCCATAAGATTATGGGTGCCTAAATCTGAAATTGTGTTTGTTGTAGATATGCCTAAAGGTAGAAACAAAGCAATAGTCCTAGTACCTGGATAGTGGTTTCTCATGGTATATGACAGGAGAAAAGCATATGTTCCAAACCCTAACTCTGAAAGAGGAAGGAAATGTGGGGGTTTGGAGGAGGACGAAAAGGGAAGATCATTGGTATGGGTACTATTGGTAAATCCTTAACCTATGTTAATAAAATTTGGTTAGAAGATTGACTAAAACATAACCTATTGAGTATTAGTCAATTTTGTCACAATGGTTATGATGTTTTGTTGAATAAGAACTTATGTTCAATCATCAATGTGTATGACAAACCATAGTATTCAATGGTAAGAGGAAGGGAAATGTTTATAAAATTAACCTTTATGAATTGACATATAAAAATGTAGTTTGTCTTATGTCGGTGAGTGATGAGAAATGGGTCTGGCACAGAAGGTTAGATCATGCTAGCTGGAGATTAATCTCCAAATTTAGAAAGTTAAAACTTGGTAAAGGGTTGTCAGATCTCGATTATCACTCAAATTCTCTTTGTGGATCATGTCAAGAAGGGAAGATTAATAAAAAAAATATTTCAAATCTAAAAGCATTGACTCTACTTCTAGAACCTTAGAACTATTTTCACACTGATTTGTTTGGTCTTATTGGGACTGCCTCAATCAATGGGAAGAAATATGGATTATTCATTGTTGATGACTTCAGCAGATGGACTTGGGTTAAATTCCTTATAACTAAACATGAATAAAATGAGGTATTTAGCATCTTTAGCACACAAGTACAATCTGAAAAAGAATCAAAGATTTTAAAAGTCGGAAGTGATCATAGTGGTGAGTTTGAAGATGAGCCATTTGAAAAAAATTGTGAAAAAACATAGAATTATCCATGAGTTCTCTTCTTCTATAACTCCATAGCAAAATGGAGTTGTTGAAATAAATAACATATATTTACAAGAAATGGCCAGGACCATGTTCCATGAAAATCATCTTCCAAAATACTTAGGGGCAGAAGCTGTTAATATTTCCTATTATGTTCAGAACAAGATATATATCAGACTAATTCTGAACAAAACATCATATGAATTATTTAAAGGTAGAAATCCTAGCATATCTTATTTTCTTCAGTTTGGTTTTACATGTTACGTCTTGAACAATAAAGTTTATCTTAAGAAATTTTATGCCAAGGGTCAAAAGGGCATATTTTTAGGATACTCTAAATGCTCAAAGGCATACAAGGTGTATAACTCTAAAACCAGAATGGTTGAAGAGTCTGTACATGTCAAATTTGATGTCGGAGATTATTGAGAGTTTTGAAGATATTCCGCTTTTTGAAAAAGCAGGACCATCTTTAGTTAGGACCTCAGAAGCTGGATGCTCAGAAGTTGACCCAACTTCTGAAGCTCACCTAGAAGCTGCAAATTCTGAAGAAGCCCAAGATGGTTCAGAAGCTATAACTTAACCTAAGAATTCCTTCAAGTATAAAGATTCTCATCCATAAGAGTTAATCATTGGGAGTAAAGATGATCCTCTAAGAACTAGATCAACATTCAGAGATGATCAATCTATGTTAGGATTTATCTCCATGATAGAGCCAACTTCTATTGATGAAGCTTTATTAAATCATGGGTGGATTATAGTTATGCAAGAAGAGTTGAACTAGTTCTAGAGGAATGATGTTTGGTGTAACACCATAAACCCCGAAACTTATGTATTAAGAATTATACGAAAAATTAAGGTGTCACCAACAACAAACCTCTAAAATCATTCAACGATTAATAAACATGCAGCGGAATATACTAACGACATATAATACATGTCATCACACACTCACCTTCACTTAGGATATCATTACGGGGGTATAGTTCCTAATTGGATAAATAAACATAAACTCAATATTTCGTCTTTAAACTCACATAAATAAGACTTCTTCAAAAACAATAGTTATTAAACTCAAATGTTAAACACTTTGAAATAAGCCAATGAACTATTAAACTTCAACAAAATAATCAAATAAAATGTTCCCGACCCCGATGTTATAAGATCAGAGCAATACTTCTAAAATAATGAAACTAAAGAAGTAACTTCTTGAGCTAACTTCAGTTACTGCAGCAGATACTCTTGAGTATATTCAAGATGTCCATGGTGGACAACATTTAAGCAAAGAGGGTGAGAAATACATTCAAATAATAAACGGTGCATAAACAATCAGAGTAGATTAAATACAATACAGTTCTAGTACAATTCACTATACATCACAACACATGTATTCAAGTTTCATCCACTTCACAATAATACACAATCAATACGCAATGTGACTCCCAACAATATTATAGACTCATATAAGTGTAGTACCAATCTCAATAAGGGTTCCAATTATGAGTCGGGTTCCAATCAACTACGAACCCTTGAGCCCCACACCAAGCTCCAAGCCTCAATATCAAGCTTGGGACAATTACCGGTCACCACATTGAAACCTGTAATCTCCTCTTTCACAATAATAATAACTCATGATACATGAATGAATGTATGCATCATCACAATAACTCAACAAGACAAACGATATCACATCGAATCGCATAATTGCTTGTACAACATCAACAGGACAATTTCACATCAAAACCATGTATCTCAACTCAACATGTCATCAAAACAAAACAATCAAACAACCTGTAATTATATTAGATATGTACCACATCAATTTATCAACAGTAGAAACTCAACATTTCGCTAACAGTCCTTCACATCATCATGAAAACCCCAAACACAGTACCCATATAATTATAATTTAATCATCCTTACTCTCACTACCACTGTGTATTTCAACTTTTCAGCTTTCCAACACTTCTAACGACATCTAAATCAGACTTACGGAATGAAAGTTATGATCAAAATCGTCTGGGTATGTCAACTAATTCGAAAGCATATTTTTTTCAAAATTATATTGTGCAGAGTCGATTGCAGTCAGGGTGGAATCGATTGCCACTAAAGCATTTTCTAAAAATTTGCACTGTGAAATCGATTATAGTCATGGTGTAATCGATTGCACTGAAGGATTTTTCCAAAATTTGCACTAGTGCAATCAGGGTGCAATCGATTACAGCTGAAGGATTTTCTAAGAAAAAGTGTTCTCTATTATGTTTGCAAAAACAATTCCAACCCTTCAAATCTCATACCAGTCCCAAATTAATCCACCAAAAACTCTCAAAATCACATTCTAGCATCACCAATGGATTAAACATAATAAAATCGACACAACTACAGTTTTTCTTTATGATTTCATCACCCAAAATCATTCCCCAAAACCCCAAAATTTCATAAATTCTCGAGAACACAACAACCATATATCAATACACATAATTGCAATGTTAGAACAACCTTATTGGAGGTTAAGGGAACCTCTTTACTCATATATTCATCAATATTCATCAAGCTCCAAGCATCATATATTCATCAATATTCATCAAGGTTAGAACAACCTTATTGGAGGCTAAGGGAACCTTTTTACTCATTCAAGATTTAGCACACATAGATGAACAACCCCCTACCTTGCAATTACAGAAAATTCTTGATCGATCCTTGACTTTTCCTCTCCCAAACCCTATGCATTTTTTCACTTTTTTCTCAAAACACGTATTGTAACCTCTATCCCCTCACAATTCCCTTTTTTTTAATCTAAAATCCTAATTTCCTCATTAGGCTATCCTTATTGTAACCTTAATATTTTTCCATAATGCCTACCTTGTCCTCACTTACTCAACATAAGCCCAATATTGCCCTTCCCTCATTTATTTATTTTTTTATTTTATTTTAGTTATTCTAATTTTATAATTTTCTCTCTAATAATAAAACAAAAATAAATAAATTCACTAACAGTTATTTTACTCACATTTTTCATTAAATAATTAAAACTCTAACATTTTAATTATTCTACCACTTTTACACTATCCTTCTCAACCATCCCTCTACACCCCACACACATGAAACATATAATTCATACAAAATACATAATTGAATCAAATAAAATACGGTAAAACATTCTATATGAAAATGGGGTGTTACAACACTCCCCCACTTAAAATATTTTCTCCCTAAAAAATTACCTTAAGCGAATAAATTTGGATACGAATCCTTCATTTGGCTCTCAAGCTCCCAAGTTACGTTTCCACTAGCTGGTCCTCCCCGAGCAACCTTCACCAAGGAAACCTCTTTACCAAGCAGTTGCTTCACTCCCCGATTCTCTAGCCATATGGGTGATGTCCCAACAGTCAAGTTATCTCTCACCTACACATCATCCACTTGGATCACATGAGACGGATCTCGAATGTATCTCCTCAATTGGGCACATGAATCACATTAATAAAATTAGCAAGAGGTGGTGGCAAGGCAATCTGATAGGATGCTCTCCTATCTTTTGTAAGATCTGGTATGTACCAACAAAATGTGGCATGAGCTTTCGAGACTTTAAGGCTCGACCAACACCGGTTACTAGGGTAACTCTCAAAAACACATGGTCCCCCTCTTAGAACTCAAGTGCCTTCCTCCTGTTATCATGGTAGCTCTTATGTCGACTCTAAGAAGCTCTCATCTTTTCCTGAATCAACTTAATGTTTTCATTCGTCTGTTGAACAATATCTGGTTTGAGCACAACACTCACGCCCGATTCCTACCAACACAAAGGAGTCATACATCTCCTCCTATATAAAGCTTCTAATGTTTCCATTCCAATACTAGAATGGAAATTATTATTATAAGTGAACTTAATCAAAGGTAAGTAGATATCCCAAGCACCTTATTGTTCTATCACCTAAGCTCTCAACAAATCCTCTAAAGATCGAATAGTCCTCTCTTTTTGACCGTACGTCTATAGATGATAAGCAGAAAGCAACCTCAACTTCGTACCCAAATCCTTCTGCAACTCTCCCAAAACCTTGATATAAACCTCATGGCTTCATCCGACACAATACTCAAAGGTATACCATGCAGTCTCACAATCTCTTCAATATATAACTCGGCTAACCTCTACAAGGAATGATTAATCTTCATCGGTAGGAGTTGGACCGATTTAGTTAATTTATCCACTATCACCCAAATCGAATCATTTCCCTTAGCAGTCTTCGACAAACCTGACACAAAATACATAGAAATGTTGTCTCATTTCCATTCTAGAATACTCAACGATTGCATCATACCCAACGGCTTCTGATGTTCAATCTTTGACTTATGGCAAGTCAGACAAGAATAAACAAACTCAACGACTTCTTTCTTCATGTCGGGCCACCAAAACAACTTTTTTAAGTCTTGATACATTTTTGTGGAACCAGGATGAATACTCAGACCACTTAGATGTCCTTCCTCAAGAATACGCTTCTTAAGTTCTGGCACACTTGGAACACAAACCCTACCTCTGAATCTCATCACACTATTCATATCCATCTTGAGCTCTCCGCCTTTTCCTTGATTGATCAACACCAAATGGTCCATCAATCCTAAGTCAATCTTCTGACCCTCTCTGATCTATTCTAGAATACCACTAGTCAACTTCAACATACATAACTTCACACTAACAGGAGTTTCTTCGCATTTTAAAATGATATCTCGGAATTGTTCCAGCATTCTAACTTCACACTAACAAGCTGTTTTCATTTAAATTCTTTTTCATTTAAGTTGTTTTCACTAAAACTCATATTATTAATTTCTCTAAATATACATCAATAAGAGGGAATATGGTACTTAAACCATTGGTTTTTATGGTTCGATAACTTTGTACTACTTTGCACAGTCGTACACTTGTAGTGTGTGAAATTTTTGGCGCCATTGTCAGGGATCAGTTGTGTTTAATATTGAATTACAGTTTGATCACCATATAGACTAAAGCTTTATTTTTTTGTTTATTTTACTGTATTTATTTTGTTGTGGTTCTCACTGCTAATGTATGCGAAGAAATTATTCTATTGCGAATTTAGTTAAACCTGTGAATGAAATCAAATGTTTCTTACTTGAGAGACGCTGAGATATTAAACTGTAAGTTATGGCTAGTCACGTAATTCACATTAAGCCTCTTAAGGATTATGCGATTCCTACTGAAGAGGAACCACATTGTAGTATTATGCAGTCGCCCATTTCCGAAAATAATATTGAATTAAAACCTTCTTTGATTAGTATGGTGCAACAAAATTAATTTTCCAAGTTACCATCTAAAAGCTCGAACCTTCATCTTTCGACATTTGTTGGTAATTGTGGTACTATTAAGGATAATGGCATTGACCAAAATGTTATCCACCTCTGTTTGTTTCTTTTTTCTTTAAGAGATCATGTGCGGGATTGGCTTCAATCCTTGCCCTCCAATTCTATTACTTTCTGGACCCAGTTGAAATCGGCCTTTCTTGCGCAGTACTTTTTGCCAAGTGAAACATCCCAAGTTAGGAATGAGATTAATAATTTTAGGCAAGAAGATGTGGGATCATTGTTTGACACGTGGGAGAGTTATAAGGATTTGTTAAGACTATGCCATTTTCATGGATTTGAGAAGTGGATGATTATCCATACCTCTTATAACGGTTTCCTTTACTCCACATGGATGACCTTAGATGTGGCTTATGACAGAACCCTAATGAATAGTCCTCAAGATGTATTCTATAACTTGATAGAAGAGATGGCCAAAACCACCACTCATAGGGAACCATGCGATAAGGTGCCGCTAACTCCACCCTAGAGACCGGTGGTCTTTATGAGGTTAATATGTTTGACCATATGAACGCTAAGGTGGATACCCTTTACCAAAAGATTGATAGTTTAAGCATCACACCTTCCATATTTGGTACTCTTTTCCCCGATGCTTATGTTTCTCCCATTACTCTCTACTATGAGATATACGGAACTAATGGGCACATCGATAGAGATTGTCAAAAGATCCTCGTCGGAGGATCCACCCAAGAAAATGCCAATTTTGTGAATAACAACTAGCGGAATAATTCGTAATCCAATACCTATAACCCAGGGTGGCACGATCACCCTAATTTATCTTATAGAAACAACAACCCCCAACAAGCTATAGGACCGTCGGGTTTCCAAAAGCTACACCGACCAAGCCTAAGAAATCCAACCTAGAACTTTTGATGGAATATTTCGTGTTGATGCACACTCGTCAAAATGATTAGTTTAAAAATCAAAACCTCCTCGCCAATGAGGCGCTTAGGCAGATAAACACTAAGGTTGAAAATATTTTCACCCATACCAAAATATTGGAGACTCAAATCTCCAAAGTAGCTCAATAACAAGTTGCTTCCTCTATCCCTTCCGGGTTATTTCTGAGGCAACCCGAGCAAAATCCCAAGGGACATTTGAATTATATGAAAAATCATAGTGGTAAGCAGGTGGGTAGTTCTAGTGAGAGAGAGAGAGAGAGAGAGAGAGAGAGAGAGAGAGAGAGAGGTTGAAGAGAGCGTGCCAACACCACCCAAAAAGGAGGTTATTGAAGAGGTTGAAAAGGAAGCACCCTATGTTGCCCCTCCCCCCTACAAACTTATTGTTCCTTTCTGACAAAGGCTTGTGAAGGCCAAAGTGGAGGCCTAGTTCAGAAAGTTTGTGGAATTTATAAAGAAGATACACCTCAATGTGCCTTTCATCGAGGCACTAACCCAAATACCCTCTTATGTTAAGTTCTTAGAAGAGATTATTTCCAATAAAAGAAATCTAGAGGACCATGAAATTGTGGTTATGACTCTTGATATTAGTGTTGTGATTCAAAACATGGTGATCCCTAAGCTCAAATATCTAGGAAGCTTTTCTATCCTTGTCATATTGGCACTATGGACTTTGAGATAGAACTTTGTGATCTAGGAGGTATTGTTAGCTTAATGCCTTTGTCTGTGTGTAAGAAGTTGGAAATGGGAGAGATGAAACCGACAAATGTGTCTTTGTAACTTGCAAATAGATCAGTTAAGTATCCAATATGTGTGTTAGAAGATTTTCTAGTGAGTTAGAGAGTACTATGTGTCAGTATACTTTGTCGTAATGGACATCGATAAGGATTTCCAAATCCCGATAATATTAGGTAGGCCCTTCTTAGCTACGACATGAGCCATCATTGGTATCAAGAGATGGAAGTTGACTTCTGAGGTAGGAGAAGAGAAGATTGAGTTTATTCTTGCAAGATTTTTGAATAATCCTTCACTAAGGGGTTATTGTTGTTTGGTGGACTTGCTAACCGATTGTGTTCAAGAAAGCGCATTGAAGCCTCCTTCGACCAATAAGTTGCAAGAGTGCTTACTCAGTAGCGCTAAAAATGAGAAGAATACCAAAGCTAAGGTTTATGAAGAAGTTTTGGACGAGACTCCTATCCCCACTAACTAAGGCTTTGAAGCACCTGTTGTGAATGGTAATGAACCCAAGAATCATAAACCCCGTCTAGGGTTAAAAAAGAGTAAGTCTAAGGAGAAGGAGGGAGTGAAAGAGAAAGTATGTGGAAAATCGTGCCAAAGGTATGAGCCTCCACGTCGGAGGAAAAAAAGGAAGAGGGATGCATGATATGTATGACTAGAGTTAGTTGGGTCCCGACAATAGCTAAGGGAGATGCTAGGGATTCTAACTTGAAGGAAGCACCCTATTGAGTTGAGGGTGTAGATGGTTAAGCTAAATAACATTAAACAAAGCGCTATGTGGGAGGAAACCCATGCTTTTTAGCACTCATTTGTTTTATTTCTTTTTTCAGTTAATAAAAGGCTCACAAGGAAGAAGAAAAACTAGTGCAATCGTTAGAAAAAGTCTAGAGAAATCATTCAAGGAACCGTGCCCTGAAGGATCCCACAAAACCTAAGAGAAACAATTTTCCCATATAAAAACTAGGGGCTTGCTGCGGGCATTCGTAGTAGGTGCTACGGGTCGTAGCAGCCCCATCACACAAAACCCTAAAAATCAATCATTGTGCTTCGGAACCAGCTCCCTGCTACTGGCGGCCGTAGTAGAGCATGCAGACAAGGGTTCAATCTTTTTTCAAATTTTGAATTTTTAAGGGTCTCACCCACCTCCATCTCATCCAATTATCATCCATAAACTCTCTTTAAAACACCTAAATCAAATTTTTAACCCTCATTACTACAAATCACTCTCTCTACAAATCATATCATCTCCTTCAATTCTCCCACTTTCTTCCAATTTTTCTCCAAACCTCCATTGTTTTGAAGAAAAAGCTCCCGCCTTTAACCTTCTATCAACCCCAATCCCTAAACCACCTTCACAAAAACTTCATTATCCATCGCCCCAATCATACTCCTGGGTATGAAAATTCCAAAACTCTCACTTTGAAATTTTCGACTTCAACCATCAATGCCACCCAAGGGGAGCGATAATGGCAAGTAATTAGCACAATTATCAAGGCCTCGGAAAAGAGGAATCACTCGATCATCTAACCCTCATAATATTGTATTTTAGGATGATTATCAAGCTAAGCGGTACTCCACTATTGTCAAGCGAAAAATCACTCCGTCGAGGTACATGTGTGAAAGAACTCTTACTACCCTTGGTCTTAAAGCCAAAGTAGATAGGATGTCACACTCAATTAGTTTTCTTGATTTTAGTAAAAGGAAACACCGCCTATGTGTGTATCACCATTGAATTTTTGAGAATTTAGACTTTAAGTTACAAAAGAAGTGGATTTGCAGAATGAGATACTACTATGGTACTCTCAAGTTCCATCTCTTTAACCAAAACCAAGAATTGAGTGTGGAAGAGTTAAGACACATCCTACAATTTCCCATCCATGGGTCGGGGGATTTCCCAAAGGAATTTGATGTTAATATCTTTTGACATGCTATTTATGGCGACCGTTTTTATACTGTCGTAGGGGAGAAAGCCTCCACCATCTAAAACCCATGCTTCTAGTACGCGTATAAGGCACTTGCTTTCACCTTGTTCGGATGAGGTGATATCACTGGTATGGCTTCCCAAAGGGATATTTTATTCTTATATAGCATGACCAATATTGGTATTCTTAATGTTTCCGCCTTTGCGGAAAACTATTTGGGAGAGGTTGATCGTGCGGCCATCGGAGGCATTTTGGTGGGGGGGTATGATTACCCAAATTGTCGAGCATCTTGGTTTTGAGTTTAACTTAGACAATGATCATATTGTTGAGCGGAGGAGTAAGGTTTATATGGATTCCCTTGTACATCAAGGTATTATTTCCATGGACGGTAACACCTATACAGTGACGATCCGTAACAAGGTCATTCTTGACTTGCCTAATCCTAGAAAGGTAAGAATTGATATTCCTAAGAATTGTCTCTACGAAGCGGTCGTCCCCTTTCCGGGTAACTCATCTGAGCAAGAGGGTGACTCTGACATTACTAACCATTCTACAGGTACCTCAATGGAAGAGGACATTGTTCCTCCATTCACACTTCCTACCCAAAATGAAGTTGGGGCTTCTATTGCATATTAAGATAGGTGGGAATGGGTTTAATCTAAAATTCATGCGATGAAGATTGAGCAAACTAGGCAATGAGTGGTCTTGGATGATGTCCAAGAAATTATGCAACAACTCATGTTGTAGTTCCCACCTCCCGAGTGAGGTTCTTGCGAGTTTACTTCCTCTTGCTTGCGCTAAAACATTGAGGATAATGTTTTGTTCAAGTTTGTGGGTGGGGGGGGGGGGGTACTTCTTTACTTTTATTTTGTTTTCATTTTCTTTCATTTTTATGTTCATGTTTTTTTCTTGTTCTTTAGCTATTTTTGTATTCTTTATTTCAAAAGACCATTTTTTCATAACTTTTCTCAAACAACGACCGTGCAAAAAAAAATCTTGAAAAACTTCGGTTATAGGGAAAACTGGGAAGTATATAGAGTTTGAGGGATGAAAGGCTAGGAATAGGGGCATTAGGAAACTCTGACCACTTAGGTGTTACCTGAACACTCTAGGGCCTCCGGAGTAGGACGCGAGTCCAACGTGTAGATTTGTATCATGATACTCGGTTTATGAGAAGTATTCCCTTATTAGTTACCGCCTGGCATAAATTAGACTCGCATGCATGTACGATTGGTTTGTAAATAAATATTTTTGGCACCCAAATGATGAAAATATGGTAAAAGGCAACTACACCTTCTAAGTTGGGTAACCCTCACCCGATTATTTAGCCTAATGGTTGTTGAACCCCAAACGTCGTCCTAAAGTGGAAAAATAAATACACACACAAAACTGTGTAATTTCATCGATAAATAAAAGAAAGAAATTATTGCTTATTTGGTGCTAAACAAAAAATTCCCAATCGTTCTTGTGCATGTGATGACATCAATAATTCCAAATGCCTTAATATGACTGTCAGATTGAAAGAGGAGGAAAATTGAAAAAGATACTTAAGCCCAAAGCATAGTTGGAGAGGTGTCTGAAAGGTAGACTTAGGTTTATGGCTCTGCCGCGGTTAGTGTTCTTGTGAATACCTTCGTTGTCAAGTGATTACCGATAGAACTAGGCTTAACTGATTGGAACAAAAACTTATGTATGAGTACCTTTGACTTCATCTTCTATGTTTTTTCATGTAGTGCACATCTTGATCAAAAAAATTGTATAAGCAAGCTTTGTTGCTTGAGGACAAGCAATTATCTAAGTTTGGGGGAGTTTGATAAGTGATTTTTGATCGGTAAATTAGAAAGTGCACTAATCTGCCAATATAGTAATAAAGAGAAATCCCAAATATCGATCTCAAGGACTGCTTGACAATATAAAATTTGTGTTTTAATTCGGTTAAATAAAAGTGTCGCGGCTGGAAAATTACAAAGTTGCCACCATCTTTTATTTGTTCCTAAGGAACGGGGAAATAATGAGAAAACATAATAATTAAGGGTGAGATGCTAAGTTCGGGAGTCAATTAAGTAAGGCGAAGGTACTAGGCACTCCTTACCTCCATTGTACTCAATGAGATCCTCCTTCAATTTTAGGGTTAGTGTGTGTTTACGGATGTTTGCTTGATTATTGATTAAATGTTAATTATTTACTATATTTTTAGGAAAAATATTTTAATTAAAATAGACGGGAGACCAAAAAGATTTTTTTTCGTACTCTCTAGAGTTTACAACTCTATGCCTACGTACCTTCGTCTTAGGCGAGAGATCAGAGTACCGTAGTTCTTGTAGAAAAAATTATTTGTTGATTGTTTTTATCCCTTGAAAATTCTCACGCATCGGGGGCGAAAATATTATTGATTTTAAAAAAAATGCCTCAATACATTAGGGTAGATGACTTATAGTTTGAAGTGTGTTGAATTGATTTTATCTCTTAATTGTTTTGAAAAAATATAATATTTGATTTATTTAAAAAATGAATTAGTAATTATACGCGAATATTAGACATAACCATTATCCCTGATTTTATCCTCGATTTTATCCTTTGGACAACCCTAGAATTTTATCTCATGTTTTATCTCATTTTCTTATCTCCTTGATTATTATCTCATTTGATTGCAAAAATATAATTATTAATTTATTTAAGAAAATAAATAAATGATAATATTAAATATTAAATGATAAATGATATATCTCTTATCCCTGATTTTTCATCCCTAAAGCTCTAGACATTTATCCCATAATTATCCCTAAATTATCACATAGTTGTCACATAGATTAACCACAATTTTCCAAATTAATACCCCATAATTAGTTATATTTTTTTATCCTTTATTACTTTATTTTGATTTAAATCTTTATTCTTAATTATCTTAAATATAATCCCAACCATTTTAATTAATCCTTAACTAAATATATGTTTTTGTATTTCATAATATTTATTTAGTTAGTATTAGAATTAAAACTTATTAAACACATAAAGTCAAAGTTAATCCCCCAAAATCTCTAAAATATATACTACCATTAGTTTCTATTATGTACCCATTTCTCTCCTACAATTTTATCATTTATCTTGAATTTATAAACTAAAAAAGGAAAGAAAAAAGAGAGGGAAAAAAAAGGATAAGGGACGATAGATGCGTCTGAGATGTTCCAATAATTCTTATTGTTCATAAAAATTTAATCGAAGTGAAATTTTCTCTTTTAATGTCTAACAAGTAACATCATATAGCAATGGCCACCAAATATAATTATCTCACTAGTAAGTATCTCACGTTATAATTTCTGATGACAATACATGCTTCATATTTTCAAGATCACACAAATATCACAACTTATATTTTAGATAAATAGACAAAGAACAAAGGCATATGAATGCCAATTTCCTTTTCAAATGTGGTATATTATCAAATTATATATATGATGAGATATGCATTAATATAATCATGTAATAAATATTTTTTTAATATTTTAATTCTCCCAAATCAAGTGCTATGATTTTTCTGGATTTGACAATGAATATGCTATGATATTTTTTTATATAAAATTAATTCTGGTTAAAAAAAGTTGATTTATCATAAAGATTGATTTCATTTTTTTTTGCTTTAGAAATTTACTTTCTAAAATTAGTTAATAGAGTTCTTTAGAAATTTAAAAAATGATTTGCTATATGTTCTTAGTAAAAAAAAGGTTAATATAATTTTTGTTGTTATTTAAAATATTTACTTAGTACTAAACACATTATCAAACACAATTTAAACATAAGCAACATATAATATATTAATATAATAAAATTTTATGCTAAGAGATTAACCGTAGTGAAGATCAACTTACAGTGAGAAAGATAAAATTTGAACTCATGACCTTCACATATGTAACTCTTGTACTCCTTTTGGAATCAACTAGAGCATTCCATTTATTCAAAATAAAACAACATTAGCGAGTATATAATAATAATACTAATAATCCCATTATGACCCTAATTAGATAATATATCAATTAATGATAATTTGATTAATAAAAAAAGTTAATTTAATCCAAATTAATCTCAATATTAATCTATTCCTAAATAACAATAACTTAATATTAATAAAAAATAATACTAATATAAATCTATCCCCATTTACTATAACGTTATTATAATTTATTTTACCTCTTCTATTAAAACAAATAATTCACCTCATTATTGTTTTTTACTAATGTGTTTTAATTAGACACAATGTCCTAGTTACTAACGATAATATCCCTCTAGTATAACTTCACACTTTATTACGTTCCAAGCAACATCATCGAATTAAAACAAATCCTACGAGGGACTAAAAAGTAGAAATGGCCCCCTTTGACTTTTTAGATCATTGGGGTTGACCAGATGCCTTATAAAGGGTCTTGAGCATGTCAATGACCTAGATTCTAAGTCAATAACAAGAAATAAATAGTAGTCAAAATTTGGGGTACGAAAGTTGGCCCTATTTAATCAGCTTCAAACTGAGATGATAATGATGACGAGTCTTCATCTTCTCAAGAAGGAGATGGTTAAATATAAAGAGGAACCCTAATTTTGACCGCGGGGTTAATAGACTCCGGAGCCGAGCAAGGATTGACCAATCCTTGGTGCTCTGTTAGCATCTCACTTTGATCTATCCTTGATGATATCTCCTTGCATACGATTCCCATAATCACAGAAATCTGGCAGGACTTGGATGATCCTCTGGTCGTTGTTTGATAACCCTGGTAGAACCCCTGATGAAACTCTGAATAAAATCCCTTGTAAATTTCTTGATGAAACCCCTGATATAACTTCTGATGGAACCCCTGGTGATAAAACCTTGATGAAACCCTTTGACAAATTCCTGATGGAACCCCTTGATTAATCCCTGATGATCAGTTTCAACCCTACCGGGTGAAACTAGCATATGATTCCTATGATCATCCGATCGTGTTACTGGAACCAGATTGGACTTTAGTGATACGCTGATCACTCTGGATGAAACCCCTTTGCTAAAAACTTTGGTGAAATCCCTGGATAAAATTCTGGTATAACCCTTTGATGAAACTTCAGATAGAATCCCTAGATGAAATCCTTGATAAAACCCTTTTGATGAAATCCCTTGATAAAACCCTGATGGAACCCTTTGATAGAAAATCCTGGTTAAACCCTCTCATAAATCCCTAATGAAACCCCTTGGTAATAACACTTTGCTTGAAACTTCTTGGTAAATCCCTGGTGAACCCTTGGTGGAACCCTGTGGATAATGCTCTGATAAAAACTTCTTGATTGAACCCCTTTGATAAAACTTCTTTGATAAAATCCCTTGACAGAACCCAGGTATATTTGATGAGATGTATCTCTCGTGTGGAATAGGTTACTAAGTTAGGGATGTGATAGGTGAAGACTTACTCACAGGTTGATAACTATCATTCATGATGATCGATTACTGGATATGTTCTCTTAAAGATTCACCGTGAGTGAGCTTGCTGGGGGAAACCCTTTTCTTTGAGAAGACTCTATAGAGATGTTACTTATCGGGGAAGGCCAATAAGCATTCCTGCTTTGGGAATTGTACTGGTATAGCTGGGGATTGAGAATTCAATTATCATCGGTATAAGAACCGATAACTCATTATTGGTAAGAAAATTGATGTAAGACCCGAAGGACTGAAATGAATAACAGTGGTATAAGAACCATAAAACAAGATGACAAATAGTGTAAGAACCAAAGTGAACAGCAATGGGTGTAAGAACCAGTGTGATTGGATGACAACAGTGTAAGAACCAGAAATATGATATTAACAAGGAGGATAAGTTCCAAGGATACTTGCTAGGGGACTGTCCTTAAGACCGACTTACATGGATGGATCCAGACTCTTATGATGAGTCCTGAGTCTCAGCCTATACTATGTATCTATGTTATGTATTTATGCCATGATATGTTATGTATGCATGTTTATAGTTTGTATGGTGTAATGCTTCGCATTCATGGATATGCTATGCATGATATGATGCATGAATGTGATGTCGTGGATCATTCGTTGATGGATGATATATTTTTTCAAAGAATATGGCTTAGTTTCTTTAAGCGGGGCGTTCAAAGAGTGTCTTTCGAAGGCCGAGTTTTGGAATTGTTAATGAAGATGAGCTTTGGGCCTTTTGAGATGTTGGGTGAGGCCGAGCTCTTTGATTATGAATGTTGGGATTTGAGCCTCTTGAGATGTTGGGTAAGGTTGAGCTTTTGTAGGATGTCGGTTCATGTTGTAAGAATATGCTAGATGAACAAGATGATATGCATGATTAGATGCTAGAGTGAAGCGACATGATTGATGCATGACGATGATCCATGTGATGATTTTAATGCTTTTAACTAGTACCTCTATGGTGAATAATGGAATGGTTAAGACTTATAGAGGTTGCTTGTGTAACAAGTTTGTTTGTTAAAAGATGGTGGGGTATTATGTCAACATGACTTCCCGATACTCGTTTCGAACTTGACAATTGTTGATGTATGGCAGAGCTTATATGTGCATCTTGAAAGTATTGAGAGAGATTGTCCCTACAGTATCCTATGGTTCCCCCAACCCATTGGGTCTTTGAAGAAAATAGCCTCAATATGAATTTGAAGTAGCTTAATCATGCACTTGAGACAGTATGCCATAACATTAGCCTTGGAGAGTTTCGTCCTTGACAAATCGACCCTTGGAATGATTTTCCCTTGATAAACTGTTCTTTTGAAGCGGTCTCTTTTGATCAAACCTTGTGGCGGTCTTCCCTAGATTGTTAGAGCCGTGTATGGTATTACTCTTATTTGTAGGCCTTCTTGGAAGAGTTTCCTGAAAAGAAAATTGGATCCCACCATGTTATGGTATGACTTTGATATGGACTGCTCTAGTGTATGAATCTTGAAAAGTATGCCCCTGATTAGATGACTTTCAAAGTGATCAGCCTTACTATGCCCCTGAGTTGGTATGCCCCAGTATGAGAGTCTTGAAAGAGCATGTCTCTGATCATCAAGGTCATGGATGTGTTTTGACATAGGTGTGTCAAATCTTAATGCTTGAGAATGAACTTGGATCCATAATGATGTGACCTTTATATGACTTTCCCCAGTATTTGAATCTTGAAAGGCCTACCCCTGACAATTAGGATCCGGATATGTTTCCTGAAAAATAAATTGGATCTTGCCATGTTGTGATATGAACTGGATATAGTTTTCACCAATATTTGAGTTTCGCAAGGTTTGCCCCTAATTATTAGGGTCTAGAGGAGTGTCATGAGAAGGAACTTGAATCTTATCGTGATGTGATATGACCCTGATACAGATTGCCCCTAGTATCTGAATCTTGTAAGGTATGCCCCTGATTAACTGGTGTGATTGACCAATTCTTAGAATGATTTGCCCCGTGTCACTAGGATCTGGAAGAGTTGTATGAAAAAAATACTTGGGTCCCATAATGTTGCGATGTGACCTTCATATGAATTGCCCCGGTATTTGAACTTTTGAAAAGTATGCCCCTGACTAACCGACTTTCGAAGTGGTTGTCTCCAATGTGCTCCTGAGATGGTATGCCTTACTATGAGCTCTTGAAAGGTTTTCCCATTATCACCAGGGTCATAAAGGTGATTCAACATCGGTGGGTCAAATCTTGGGATGTTTTTCCTCTAGTTGGTAGGATCTTCAGATGATTTATCCATGATTATAAGGATTTTACCCTAACTAGAAGGATCCTTAGGTGACTTGCCCCTAGTCAGCAATGTCTCGAAGTGGTATGCCTCTAATCAGACCATTGTTGATATTTCCTTGGTGCTAAGTATTGATTTGTGAGAAAAATGGTCTCTTTGAAAAGTAATTCTAACGACATGCTCATGCAAGTTTTTGAAATCGAAAATTATTATGGAAAATGAATATGGTGTATACATATGATATCTGGCCACGAGGTTGAAACAAATGAAGATGCGTGGTTGGCACAACTGAAGATGTGAAAATGTGATAAAACAATATGGTTACCAATGATTTAACAAACATTTGGAGTCAGTTTAACGCAAATTTTACTGAGTATGCATTCATAGTGAACCTAGCTTCAATTAATACTTTTGAAGGTTGTAATGTGGCTTAGTTCACGGTTTAACAAACAAAGGATATAAGACTCAAATTTTGATTTTAATCTCACCCCCATTCTTCTTGATGTTCTGCCTTCCTAAATAAAATTGGCTCAAAAAATGTGTTCAACTTTCAAGAGAACTTTGGCAGTCATAGTGATGAAAGATATACAATGGTTTAAGCACTTGACGAAGGTGGTAGTCACATACTTTTATTTACAAGCTTGTTTCCATCTTTTACTTTTTCTTTTATTGTTTTTTGTTTTTTATCCCTATTTTTGCATGGACCGGTTTTTTTGAATTGCGGTCCATCGGGATGCCCTAACTTTATCCTAAGTCAAATCCTTTTAGTTTTTGACTTAGCGAGCTCTTTTTGAAACATGATACCCTAACTTTTGCCTAAGTCAAATTTTCAGTTTTTCTTTTTGACATAGCGGGCATTTTGCTTCTCTTTTTAAAAACAAATAGTGAGTTTTTGCTTTTGGCTTAGAACGATTGTGATTGTCATGTTAAATTTTGTGAAATTTATCTTCATTGCTTCCTCGATGTTGAATGGTGTGAGGAAGAATATGCGGTGAGCTTTATTTCATTGCTTCCTCGATGTTGGATGATGTGCGCGAGGAAGGGGGTATGCTTAAGCCTTTTGCTTAGATAGACCGATTCTCTTGAGATTAAAATGCATCATTGAACTAATTTAAATCTACCCTTCCCCTGTGTCGCACCTCGAAAAATGAGAACACAACTTAAGCGAAACGCAATCGCACGCTCGCAATGATGGACTGAACAGAGTCGCCACCGAACTTTATTTATTCCTAAAAAGGAAAGGGGAAATATCGATAAAACCCAAGAAAGAACGACAATGATTATGGTCTTCGCAACCAAATCAGGGTTCCGGAGTCGATTACACAAGGGGAAGGTATTAGCACCCCTCACGTCCGTTGTACTCAACGGGAACCATTAGGTTAATTGTGCGCGTTAGTGTTAGCTTGAAATGTTAGGCTTCTCAAGATATTAGGTGGGAAAGAAAGATAGAAGAGAGAAGAATATTTTTGGATCTTTAACGAAGGACTAAACCTAAGTTTTTTATTAGTGGGCCTGGCAAGATTTACAAATCCCGCTCCTACGTATCTCAATAGAGAAATCAAGGCTTATGTAGTTCTGGGTAGAAAATGTTTGTTTGTTGGTCGATTTTAGCGAAAGCTACTTTATGTCAAATCGACGAAAACATTGTTGGACTACCCAAAACAGGTGGAAAAACATTGCCTTGCATTGTTTTGGAACAAAGTACCTTTCATTTGAGAAAAGGTTTAAGAGTCAATCGCATGGCTGCGTGAAAAGAAATTGATTGGTTTAATGTGTTTTGAGTAATGGCGAGAACTTGGATGGGCGAGATATCCATCTTGAATCCTAGTCTCAGGAGTGCGTGGTATCCACCACGTTCCATTTCCATCTTATTTGTAAAAGTGTTTAATAAGAATTAAGTGTTTTTTTGAATTTGATTGAGAAAGGGTTTGAAGAAACCGCATTGACAATTTTAAATGATGGCGAGAGCTAAGATAGGCGAGGCATCCACCTCGAATCTTAATCTCATGAGGGCACGGTACCCACCATGTTCCATTTCCATCTTTATTGAAAAGGTGTTTAAGATAGGAATTAAGTATTTTTGAGTTTGAAAGACGAGTACTTATGACCTGCAAGCTCTTACAGCTTGGGTCTAATACTCGGGACTACGTCTGGATATTTCACCCGCAATCTTTTTCTTCCAACTTACTTAGGAAAATGATTTGAAAATATGAGCGTTTTGAGGAGAAGACGAATACATATGACTTACAAGCTCTTACAACCTTGGTCTAATATTCGGGATTACGACTGGATATTCCATCCAGGGTGATCTCTTTCTTCAGATTTTATTGAGAAAAGAAGTTTGAATATTTACAATTGTTTTGGAGGGAAGAAGAACACGTATGGCTTACAAGCTCTTACAACTTGGGCCTAGCATTCGGGATTACGACTGGATATTTCATCCAGGGTAATCTCTTTCTTCAAATTTTATTGAGAAAAAGATTCGAATATTGGAGCGTTTTGAAGAGAAGACGAATATTTACGGCTTGCAAGCTCTTACAGCATGAGCCTAATATTCGGGATTATGACTGGATATTCCATCCAGGATAATCTTTTTCTTCATATTTCAATGAAAAATACGTTTGAATAGAAGGATTAATGTGAAGGTTTGAGATGTTTGACAATTAAGTTGATATTGCTTAAGAGTTCATGGAGAATATGCCCAAGAGTAAGCCATGGAACTGGATGCCAAACGAAATCGGGAACAAACTGAATTTAGCTTGAAGCTATCTTAGTGTAGATTCATGTGAGAATCGCTCTATAAGAAGCTAAACAATCGAATATATGCACCTCAAGCGATTTTCGAAAGCCAAATTGTATTTTAATTTCCTAAATCGCAATGCAATGAGATCGATGCAACAATTAACTTAATAATCTACTGAGCCATCAAAATCTATTAATCAAATAAACTATAATCAAACAAATCCAAATAATGAACAAATAACTAGTTATTAATGTATAAATGGAATGTGGATGTAAATTAGCAAAAAGGCTTGAAGAGGCCCAAGGCCCACATCCTAGAAAAACTTAATATATAAAAATTAAATAAAAATAAAATAATAAATAAAAAGATAGTGGATAACGGTACTCCTTGAAGAACAAGGATAGAATTTCAAATTTCAAGGAGGTCCACTTGTATTGAGACACGTGGCCAGGGGATAAACATAAAACAAAACCAAACTTTTCTCTTTCACTACCTCACGTGAAAAACAGTAGAACAATGTTCCTTTTTAGGCAAAAACCCACCATCTATTCTTCAGCTATTGTCCCCTTCTCGCTAACATAGATACCATCAAGGAACTTTCGGATATCTTTCTTCTTAACATGGCATTTCTGGTTAATAAGAGCACAAGATCTGGAAACAAGTTCAATGTCATTTCCATCCAAAACCAACTCATCCTTAACCTTTTCAGATCGAACAACATTAACTCCTTCAAGGAGATCCACTTTCCTTACCTTCTTTTCGCCAAGGAAATTACGAATCTCGATAGCAGTATTACTGTTAGTGATACTAGCATTAATCGGAAAATGAGCACACACAAATCGCATCTTGTAACGATGCCCCTTAGTAACACCAGTGATCAAATTATCGACATGACTAAGAGCAGTGCGAATAGCAGCAGAGGTTTTCCTAGATCCAAACCAAGCTTCAACCTTCAGCTTCTTCTTCCTATTTTCATCAGTAATAATCTGAAAATAAAGATTCAAATGCTTGAAATCACGAACCAGTTTCCCACGTAGACCTTCAACCTCGATGAGCTTAGCGTGCACCTTGATGCTCACCCCTTTGGGGATGTCCATCGTTTTGGAGGAGAGAATGGTTTTCATCCTGTTCTCTCTCGCCGGGATTTCTCCTTGCCGATCTCGATGGCGGCGTGTTCGAGAAGCGTGGCATTTAACGATGGTGAATCTCGAATGAGCAGACGCGTTTCGAGCTTGATAGAGATTACACCTCTACGAAGAATGGAGCGTGAGGTTGACGCGGCAATGAAAGCGAGAAGAAGGAGACGAACGAAAAGAGGATGAGCGGTGGAAGGCGTCAAGGCGTGATGGTTATTGTTGGTCGAAAATGCGATTCAGGCGGGGTTGTCGTATTGTCGACGAAGAAGAGCTCGCGATGATGGATGCGTCGAGACGAATATGATGATTACGATGACAAATTTGTTCCCTCCGGAAAAATGCGAACATGTGAGAGCGAGTTTTCACCTTTTTTATCTTTCCCCTTTCCTTTCGCTTTTCTTCTACTTCTTTCTTCCCTGCCTCTGTTTCTCCTTTTTCTGATTCTGTTATTTCATATTATTGTGAAGTCACTTCGTTGTTGTGAATTGGATGAGTGAGTTTGAGGAGTGGATTGGAGATTCCCTAGGAGTTCGCAGATTGGTTGTGGCGGATGCGGATTGAATGTTTGTGTGGATTACAGGTTCTGAACCGATCGTCGAAGATTATAGATGGATTGTGTATAGGTTGAGCCGGTGAAAAAGATTGAAGGGGGTTCAAGTCATGGAAGCTCTGTTATATCAGTCCCTCTCTTAAGGAAGGTTTTGCAGGTTTGTGGTTGTGAGAGATTTAGTGTCTTATGGTTTAGTATGAGATGAAGGAAAGAGATGAAGTAGTTGGTGCTACTGTGTTTGTTTTGCATTAAAACTGGTATGTGAGAGATTGGTGCGGTGTTGATGTTGTGCTCATGTGTTGTTATGTGCAAGAAAAAAACATACCTGAGGGTGTTTGGAAAATGCCCTCTCTTAACAAAAATGAAAAGTTGAAAAAGAGTATATATAAAAAGAATGAATAGAGATAATACCTGGTTGTTGTGTGAAGACCAAATCTGGAGTATAAATGAATACAGTTCTTCTTTTCTCACAGGAGGGAGTCTGAATTCCTTAGATAAAACAATGAGTAAAAAATGGTTTTTTTATCTCCCCCCACACTGTTTGAGAAAAAAGCCATATATATCATGGATTCCCCTACTGTGTTGTCGTCCCTCTCTCTATGAATTGGAAGAGTCCTTTTAAAAATTCAAATTTTTTATTCTTATTTTGAAAACAAGTCAATAGCACCTTTTTTGATTCCTGATCACAAGGTCCCAAATCTCCTCTAGGGTCACATAAACTTCCAATTTTGTGGACTGATTTTCTCTATCTCCCAAAAGTAAGGTGTCATGTATAGTATTTTTGTATGCCTCATCCCTCTTTTTACACAATACAAAGTACAACATATTATTAATATAATTTTACAACAAATAAATGCAATAAAGTTAAAAAAATAAAATTAAATAAAAATGGCAAGAGGATTAACCCTATTTATTTTTTTTCTAAATATTTTGATAAAGAAAGAAATAAATCGGCTCAAAAATGAATAAAATTTGAGCGCGAAAATGCCTGAAAAAATAAAATGAATGCACCAAAATGATCAGTGTGAAATAAACTTATTGGAAAAATATAGCATTTTTTTTTTAATTTCGAAATAAATTCTGACCGGTTAAAAGGCTCAAGCGAGTCAAAAGGTGACCGAAAAATTAGCCAAAAAATAAATTGAGTATGCCAGATTAAACTACGAGAAACGTAGACTAATAAAACTGATGTCTGCAAGCCTTATTTGGAAAAAAAATACTGTTTTGACGGATCTTTGTCAATTAATTCAACCGGTTTGATTGTAAATCAAAAAATTATTTCTACTGATATTCTAGGCACTATGCGGTATGGAATGCATGATATGCTATGCAGAGATGCAATAGCTATTATGAATGTATTGAATCAACGGTTCAGGGTCAAAATTGGGGTGTAACACCCTGGTTAAGATTAAGGTTTTTTTTATGACTAGAAAAAGAAACATCGACTTCTGGCTCGAGGGGGTTAACTACGGATTATCTCCTTATTTCTCTAGTGTTTGGGGAGTGAAATAATGCCTTACATCATCAGCCAGGTCTTACTATTAAAAGCATAGTCAGCAAATTTAGTTATTTTATTTACGTCATTCCCCTCCTATGTTTGCTAAGAGGTAAAAGAGAAATGGAAATTTTTTATTTTTTTAGCAAGTGATGGCGCAGAAGAGAGTGTAAACGAATGAATTGATTCAAAAATATTCATGTTTTTTTATTAAAATTATTTTTCAAAGAGTATAACTTTTAAATACAAACAACACTTACCAAAAAAACTGGAAATGATAGAGTCTATTGATCCTTGGGGTGAGCTTCCTTATGAGACACTTCTTGAAGTTCTTGAACTTATAAAGATAAGGAGTGATTGTTCACCAATGGGACTCCTTTCTCAAAAGTCAAATGCAGGTCTTGTACTTTATGCTCACATCGGACATTCTCGCCATAACTTGTAGGGTATTGACGAGGAGAGGGATCATGCGATTGTAGTTCCACTAGGGCACTTTTGAGAGACATTGGTGTATGATCCAGTTTCCTTCCAAGTTTCCTTTGTTGTGATTGATGGAGTACATGAGGTTGTTACTGAAGTAGATATTGTTGTAGACTTAGTTACGGAGATCATCATTCAGGGTTGTATTAGAGGTTATAGGTAGGTCGTGGCTAGCATGGAAAAGAGTTACCTTCTCTCTTCAATGGCAATTTCCCTTCTTGAGTCCCAATATAATTTCTTGAGATGTCCTTCGAGTTCATTCGTGAGTATCAGGAAGTCTGCTAGCTAGATAGCTGGATGAAGGTCAAAAGCGGAAAGAGTATGAAAATGTATGTGTATATATGCAAATGCATGAAAATGCATGGGTATGCAAAAGTATTTGTCCTTCATTTTTTAGGTATGATAAAAAAAATCATGGAGATGCAATACAATGCAGGTTTAGGATAAAGATAGACCTAAGAAAACCCAAACGGGTTTAGGGACAGTGACAGACATAAGGAAACCCCTACAGGTTTAGGATAGTGGTGGATATAGAAATCACATGTGGGTTTAAGGATAATGTTGAATATAAGGACACCTTATTTAATAAGGCTCCTTATAGATAGGGATAATGATCGGCATGGGAAACCCAAACGGGTTTAGGGATAGAGTGATATGCAAGCATGCCTAGTTAAGGGTAGGCTTCTTATCATAGGTCAGCTCTAGTTTAAGACTACACAATCCCCTCACTTATAGGATATAAAGTTTTGGTAAAATGATAGCCTTATAGTCATGGATTATACCCTTGTTTTACCATGAGAGTGAGCAATTCTCCCTATGGTAATCCTTCGGGATAAGTCTCATCTAGGTGAGACCTTATTAACGACCCTTGCAGGTTGATAACATAAGGTCACCCTGAGTTAAAGGTATTATAGAAGAGGTCCCTAGAGTCATGAATCAAATTCAAAGTTTCATCATAAAGAAGTGATAGTCAACTCATGACAAACCCTTTGAATTGATTTACTCTAGGCGGAATCGTCATCAACGACCCCATGGGATGGGAAACCTAGTGGCCAAGATAAGACGACCCCTTACTTAAATGTATTATTTTTCCCTCAAGCCTGAGTTTTGGCTTCACACATTGCAATTGTCCCAACCAATTATGATATATGAATAATAATATAATATTGAAATATGAAATAAAAATACAATAAATGAATAATAAAAATAGATAGATAAATAATCACAAAGAAAACAAAATGAAACAAGCAAACAAGGAAACCCATAAAAACCCTAAAACTAAGGGATATGATGGACTATCTTTCGGGAAAGTATTAGAACTCCTCAACAGAGTCGACAACTGTCGCGGCTGGAAAACTATAGAGTCTCCACCATCTTTTATTCATTTCTAAGGAACAGGGGAATAATGAGAAAACCTAATAACTAAGGGTGAGATGCTAAGTTTGAGAGTGGGTTAAGTAAGAGCAAGATACTAAGCACCCCTTACCTCCATTGTACTCAATGAGAATCTCCTTCAATTTTAGGGTTAATGTGTGTTTATGGATGTTTGCTTGATTATTGATTAATTGTTAATTATTTACTATATTTATAGGAAATAACTAAAACAGGCGGGAGACCAAAAATATTTTTTTATTGTCGTACTCGCTAGAGTTTACAACACTATGCCTACGTACCTTCGTCTTAGGCGACGGATCAGAGTACCGTAGTTCTTGTAGAAATAGTTGTTTGTTGGTTGTTTTTATCCCTTGAAATTTCTCACACATCGGGGGAGGAGAAGTGATTGATTTTAAGAAAATGACTCAATACAATAGAGTAGAGGACTTATAGTTTGAAGTGTGTTGAATTGATTTTATCCCTTAACTTTTTTTTGCAAAAATATAATATTTGATTTATTTAAAAAAATGAATTAGTGATTATACGTGAATATTAGACATAACCCTTATCCCTGATTTTATCCTCGATTTTATCCCTTGGACAATCCTAAAATGCTATCCCATGTTTTATCCCATGTTCTTATATCCCCTTGATTATTATCTCATTTGATTGCAAAAATATAATGATTAATTTATTTAAGAAAATAAATAAATGATAATATTAAATATTAAATGATAAATAATATATCTCTTATCCCTGATTTTATCCTTGAATTTTCATCCATAAAACCCTAGACATTTATCTCATTATTTTATCCCATAATTATCCCTAAATTATCTCATTGTTGTCCCATAGAATAACCTTAATTTCCCAAATTAATATCCCATAATTAGTTATATTTTTTTATCCTTTATCACTTTATTTTCATTTAAATCCTTATTTTTAATTATCTTAAGTATAATCCCAACCATTTTAATTAATCCTTAACTAAATATATGTTTTTGTATTTAATAATATTTATTTAGTTAGTATTAGAATTAAAATTTACTAAACACATAATAAAGTCAAAGTTAATCCCCCAATATCTCTAAAACATATATTTCCATTAGTTTCTATTATGTACCCAATTCTCTCCTACTATTTTATTATTAATCTTGAATTTATAAACTAAAAAAGGAAAGAAAAAAAAGAGAGGAAAAAGAAAAAGAAAAAGGATAAGGGATGATACATGCCCTTGAGATGTTCCAACCGTTTTTATTGTTCATAAAAATATAATCAAAGCGAAAATTTCTCTTTTAATGTCTAACAAGTAACATCATATAGCAATGGCCAACAAATTATAATCATCTCACTAGTAAGTAATCTCACATTATAATTTCTAATGATAATACAGGTTTCACATTTTCAATACCCCACAAATATCACAGCTTGTATTTTAGATAAATAGACAAAGAACAAAGGCATATGAATGTCAATTTGTTTTTCTTATATGGCATATTATCAAATTATATATAATATATATATATATATATATATATATATATTATATATTATATATATATATTATATTATATATATATAATATATAATGGAATATGCATTAATACAATATTGTAATAAATTGTTTTTTAATATTTTAATTCTCGCAAACCAGGTGGTATGATTTTTACTGGATTTGACACAGAATGTGCTATGATGTATTATTTATATAAGATTAATTCAGGTTAAAAAAAGTTGATTTATCATAAAGATTGATTTATATTTTTGTTGCTTTAGAAATTTACTTCCTAGAATTAGTTAATAAAGTTCTTTAGAAATTTAAAAAAGGATTTGATATATGTTCTTAGTAAAAAATAAAAGTTAATATAATTTTTTTGTTATTTAAAATATTTACTTAGTATTAAACACATCATCAAACACAACTCAAACATAAGCAGCATACAATATATTAATATAATAAAATTTTATGCTAAGAGATAAACAAGAGTGAAGACCAACCTACATGGAAGAGACTATCCCTGATTAACAAAGAGGCACAAATTCTCATATTTTATATCTTCTTCACGCTTCTCGTAATTCCTCTTCTTTGCTCGTCTTTTGAAAAGACTGATGATGACGACGAGGGAGGCTTTAGGGTTTTAGTGTTGTTGTTCTTCGATCTTCGTAGATTTCCTTGACGAGATCATGAAAGTATTCATGGATGATTTCTCGGTATGCGGATCTAGGTTTAAAAACTACCTAGCTAATCTTGAAAGAATTCTAGAACGATGCGTGGAAGTGAACCTCGTTCTAAACTGGGAGAAATGTCATTTTATGGTCACCAAAGGTATAGTGTTAGGACACATAGTATCTGAAAGAGGCATTGAGGTTGACAGAGCCAAGATAGAGGTTATAGAAAACCTCCAACCACCTAAGACAGTTAGGGAAGTCCGAAGTTTTCTTGGACATGTCGGTTTCTACCGACACTTTATCAAGGACTTCTCTAAGATAAGTAAACCTTTAACTGGCCTTCTAATGAAATACGTTGAATTTATTTTCGATAATAAATGTCTCGAAGCATTCAAACACTTAAAACATACACTAATCTCCGCACCTATTATGCAACCCCCCAATTGGAACCAACCTTTCAAAATTATGTGAGATGCAAGTGAATACGTTATTGGTGTTATTTTAGGGCAACCAAGGGACAAGAGATTACATGTAATTTATTACGCCAGTAGAACCTTAGACACCACCCAGCTTAATTATGCCACAACCGAAAAGGAAATCCTCATCGTTGTTTTCGCTATTGACAAATTCATTCCTTATTTAGTCGGAGCCAAAACTATAATTTACACAGATCACGCAGCCATTCAATGTTTATTAAGAAAAAGGGACGCTAAGCCTAAATTACTTCGTTGGATCCTTTTGCTACAATAATTTGACTTGGAGATCTGTGATAAGAAAGGCACCGAAAACATGGTTGCCGACCACCTTTCGAGGCTAGAATATTTAAAACCAGACCTAGTACCCATAAACGATGACTTTACCTATAATAGACTTATAGCAGTAGTCAGAACTAATCACAGTGATGACCCCGACCTTTATTTAGAATTAAACATTGAAAATGCTCTAGCAGTAACGAACGTACCTTGGTACGCCGATTTTGTAAATTACCTAGTTGCCGATATCATACCCCGTGGCCTTAGCTATCAACAGAAGAAGTTCTTTCACAATGTGAAACACTTTTATTGGGACGAACCCCTTTTATTCAAGAGAGGTGCATACGGCATATTTCGTCGTTGTGTGCCTAAAGAGGAGGTAGAAAATATAATCAAACATTGTCACTCTGCATCATATGATGGACATGCAGGCACGTATAAGACTTGCGCTAAAATACTTCAAGCATGCCTTTTCTGGCCAACATCGTGGCACGATGTCCATACCTACATTGTCAGATGTGACCGATGTCAACGCATTGGGAATGTCTCGAGACGTGATTAAATTCCCTTGAGAAATATCCAAGAAGTGGAAATCTTCGATGTCTGGGGAATAGATTTCATGGGACCGTTTCCATCGTCAATGGGAAACAAATGCATCTTAGTAGTTGTTGACTACATGTCTAAGTGGATTGAGATTATAGCCTCACCTGCCAACGACACTCGTGTGGTCCTAAAATTATTCAAAAACAACATATTTCCTAGATTTGGAGTACCTCGCCTCGTTATAAGCGATGGCGGATCGCACTTCATATGAAGAATCTTTGATAACCTTCTAAATAAGTATGGAGTTAAGCACGGAGTAGCAACACCCTACCATCCGCAAACTAGTGGACAAGTAAAGGTGTCGAATAGGGAGATTAAGAAAATCTTAGAAAAAATTGTTTCAATATCCAGAAAAGATTGGTCCCTGAGACTACAAGAAGCATTATGGGCTGATATGACCGCTTACAAAACCCCTATAGGAACAACTCCATACAAGTTGGTTTACGAAAAATATTGTCACTTACCCTTTAAGCTGGAACATAAATCCTATTGGGCCATCAAAGCCCTTAATATGGATTACTTAGCAATCGGTGACAACTACATTCTCGACATCCATAGGTTAGAAGAACTACATCGTGGTGCTTATGAAAATGCCATTATTTATAAAGAAATAACTAAAGCATTGCATGACAAGAGAATTGTTAAAAAAGAATTTAATGTAGGCAACCCTGTACTTCTCTTTAATTCTAGATTACGGCTTTTCCCTGGTAAGTTACACTCAAGATGGACTGACCCTTATGAGGTCCCTAAAGTCCTAAACTATGGGGCAGTAGAAATCTGAAACCATTCATGTAGACCTTTCATAGTAAACAGGAAAAGGTTGAAACACTATAACGAAGGTGACATCCCTACCTATTACTCTGGCCATACTATGATCGAACCACCAATTGCTACTTCTACGATGTGAGTTCTATAATCGTCGAGCTAACAGCATTAAACAAGCGTTGTGTAGGAGGCAACCCATGACCATTTTATATTTATTACTTTATTATTTTTGTCTTATTTTCCATTATTTTCAAAATTCGAATTATTTAATATATTATTTGCTTAACATGACTGACTTGTGTGATGTTTATGTGTCAGGTTTCAGATCCATCCCTCTCCATAGCACATTCTCCACTAACCATATTTTTCAGGATGTAGAGCTTCGACGATATGCATTTTGTGTACAGAGATGATACTCAGAGGAAACGACATGTGGTCCTTTCTGAGCGACCATTGTTACCAACCAGATATCATGACCCAGCTTCCTAGAAGCCTTAGGTCTTGAAGCAAGTGTGAGATACATTTGCCACCAACTTCAATGGGAGGAATATTCTGATGCCATGAATGTTACCTACAAACACATCACCCTAGAATTTATTAGCTCACTCACCTATGAACCTTACATTGGTAGAGGATTCAAAAGAGGCCATATTAACTTTAGACTGTTTGGAAATGAGTACACCTTTAACCATAAGGATTTTGCTAACCTTCTAGGATTTCAGTGGCCTTAATGTTATGCCTGAACTCCCTATTGGTGATTTGATGCAAGATGAGCTTGATAAGTTTTAGAGTGATATCACAGGTGGGGGAGGCCCTGACCCATCCACACAACTTTCAAACCGCATCCATAATCCATCTTTTAGATACTTCTAGATTATCTTAGCCCGGACCTTCTTTGGGAAGAGTGATATTGATGACCATGATAATGCTGAGGAGATCTTCATGCTCTTTTTTACCATCCAGTCACGTCCTGTAGCCTCCGGAAATTTCCTAATTGATAACCTTAACCTTACTGCCAGATCCTCCGAGGGACCTATACTTGTAGAAGGAACAGTGACCCATATAGCCTATGCCTTAGGTCTCATTAGCAAACTATCTCACTTAACTGTCTATTATGGTTGTACCCTAATTGACCTGAACCATTGCTTGGATCGTGGCCTAGTGAGGAGAGTCTTTTTCAGTCTCGTCCATTATAAGCTCCTGATAGACAATGAAACTATCCACTACTTTGGTTTACCACATCCAATAAGAACAAATGTCCATAACAAAGAAAATTGTTCAATGCCTTAGAAGCCCAGGATGAGACACCTGATAGACCCAAGACCCCTCTTGTTCCAGAATACTACCCTACACCTCTCCCGGAAAGGATCACAGTTTATTCCTCTAATGTTAATTTGCAGTGGTGTGATGTTGACTATGAGCTCAACATTATGCGCAAATAGATAGTTTCCCTGCGAGAAGATCTTACTGAATTGAATTTACAGATGGAGGTCTCAGATACTACACATGCCACAGAGACATATTGCCTTTATCAGGAAATCTATAGTATCTGACGCCAACTAGCATAGGCATAGGGTGCCCGACGCATATCACTTTAGAGGAGTTACTGGAAGCAATGAGGACCCTACTCACATTACGTGTGGTGGAGATTTACCGTTTTATTGCTATTATCTGATTCACCGTGATTAGACATATTTACATTATTATGATTAGATTTATTTCCGCAAATTAGATTTAATTTCCCGCATTCAATATTAGATACACTTATTCATGCAGTTATCTCGGTACTTTGCATGTAATACACTTATTATGCACTTATATTAGTATTATGCATTTACCCGTGAAAATTCAAAAAAAAATGTGTCATTATTTATATTAAATATCATTTTTATTATGTCAAAATGTTATTGATGTTTCATGCATGTACCAATACAAAGAAAAACTTCAGAAGATGCTACATACACCCCCGGATAAGAAACAAAACCAAGCCAAAGCCCAAAATTCATAATAAAAATATGGCCTAATAGCCATTTTGAGAAGATGACGCACGCCATCTACCCCTTGGCGAACGCCATGGGGTCTGGAGCCTAAAATTGTGGCAGATTTGAAAAACATCATTTTTGCCCCAATTCCTTTCATCTTCAACCTCTCCAAACCCCATTTCCTCCATCATTGACCAACTTCAAAACCCCACTTAACCTCACTAACACCCATTTACTCACTAACCCATTACCATTTCCACTACCCCACTCACTTTCCGTCCATAAAAACCTCACATTTCACCCAAAATCCACAAAACCCCATTTCACCATCTCTCACTAAAATTTCCATTTTTCTTCAACAAACATCAACAATGGCAGAAATGGGAGACATAGAAGTTATTTTTCGCGAGGGAAAAGCTGGGAATAGGCAGAGGCAACAATTTGAAGAGTTGTAGACACGTGAAATTTTCGCTATGAGGTATATCGATGAAAACTGTTTGTATAGCTTAGGTATTTACCATATTGTCTTCTACATGCTTGATAACTTAGGATTGCATGATATTTTTTAGCGTAAAGAACCTACCTATGAGAGGTTGACCTGGGAATTCTTGAGTTCTCTGATTTGTAATATTAGTCCTAACACTGCTAGTACTGCCGGTACAATGAAATTTAGAATGTTTAATGTGGAATATGAGTACACTATTGACTACCTTGTAGGTATGTTTGGATTCCCTCATGGGGAAAGTGTTGTTTGTGAGGCACCCATAGATTACAATTGGACAACTGAGGCATTCCAACTGTGGTGAAATATAACATGCCAAAACATTGTTTCCTTCGAAGGAAACTTGGCCTCAGATACCCACAACCCGACCATACATTTTTTTTTTACTTTTGTTGGCATGCACTATTTTCGGCCGGGAGAATTCAAATAAATTAAATGCCAAAGAATTTCTCTTTTTATAGGCTTCCCTCACACAGAGAAGGTTGAATTCAATCCCTTTTATGATAGCACATATGTGTACTATTGTGAAAAGAAGGGGACCATATCATTTGGAGGATTCATTACCTCCATTGCACAAGCTTTAGAGCTAGACACTGAGCTAGATACATTAGAACCATTACTACACCGCATAATTAATTTAAAATTTCTAAGAGACATGCGGTTGTGAAAGGTAAGGAAAGAGGGAGGTTATTACCTCATGGTTCATAATATGGCTATTTCGAGTGTTGTTTTACCCTGTTCTCATCGTATCGATATGCGACTTGAAAGAAACTAGACTTATGACCTACAGGCTCCACCCTTTGTCGGTCTATTACCACCAAACGTCCCGAAGGATGAAGGTGATGGAACCGATGATGAATATGAGTGGAGGAACCAGTCTCCTGTTCATAATGTACCTTCACCTCATGCATCACCTGCACACATACCACCTTCTACTCACCCTTTTGCATGTACATCCACTGGCCACTACTTTACTTAAGAAATGTTGAGAAAGAAAATAACTCGTGAAGAAGAACGCGATGATCTGTTGTATGCCATGTCTGAGCATCAATAGAACGCGATGGACTTCATGCGAGAATCTCAGAGATAGACTGAGTGATCTATACGGACCATCCTAGAATCTCAGCACACCATTGCTTTTCAAAAGCAGCGCCAGTAAGCTTACATGACCATACATTTCAACCTTGTGGAGATGAATCAAGCTTTTATACTGGGAAATATCATAAGACTTCAAGAGTCGAACACCGCACTGACAACACAGGTTGAGCAACTCGAGATTTCACAGAGTGTCTGTCACCGTAGTTGGAGCCGTCATCCTCGACGTTCAGATCAGGGAGGAGAGGGTACTAATGGTCAGCAGTAGCATTGTCCAGGTTTTACATATCGCTTTTCACCTTTTATCGAAACATTGCGGAAAATGTTCGGTTTAAGTGTGGGAGGACATATTTACTATTTTTATTTTTATTTATCTTTTCTAATTTTATTGCTTTTTAGTTAGTTTTAATTATGTTTCCAGTTTGTTTTTAATAATTATATGTGCTTGATGAGTCGTATGTGTAGTTTGTCTATTTCCTCCCATTTCTTGAGCCATAAAAAAAATATTTGAATAAGAAAATAACTGTTATTTTGAAAATTTGGGTTGTTAGACAAGTTTAGGATAGGTTGCAGACACTTGGGAAAACTTTTGAAAAATCGATATCGTTCTGACACCATAAGTTTCTTAATTATAGGAATCGATCCGGATACTTATTATGGTGTGGCCTTGAAATCTGACCCTTGAATTAATCCTGAAGTAGTTTATTTTAGAAGTCAACATCATTTTAGTTACCACTAAGTGAACAAGCCGATGCAAATAGATGAATGATCTTGTAAAAAGAAAGAAAAAGAAGAAGAAAAAATACATGTAAAAAAAGCTAAGAATTTGAAAAAGGATTCACCCTCTAAGTTAGGTAACCCTCACCCGATTACTTAACCCAACGATAGAGAAACTTCAAAAACTTATGCTTATATGTCTGTGCTAAATAGAAAAATTATTGAATGTTGACACAAATTTGGATCATGATCACCAACAAGTTCGTTCACCATGTGAGTACAAGATAACGAATTTAATGTGATTGCTCCTTAATGAAAAAGGGTGAAAAGGGGATGAGTAAGTTAGGCCTAGGTATAATAACATGATATGGATTGGTTTGTATAGGAAGGAAACTTATGACCGCAAACCGCGAAAAGTGTTACTACGATATTCTTAGTTCACGAGTTAGTACTTATCTACGTAACCTTGATCGAACTAAAAGTCTTTTGCCTGAATTTGATACTTGTGTGTTGCTGTTTTTTATTTTATGCTCATAAGAGTTTGCTTGAGGACAAGCAAAGGTTTAAGTGTGGGAGAATTTGATAACACTGAAACACACTGCGTGTTTGGCTCAGATTACATGTGATTATTATTATTTAATTGTTATTTTCTTGCGGTATGCTTGTCTTTTGTCTTGTTTTCAGGTACATTTCCTAAATAAAGCATTTCACGAAAAAAGGAAGTGAAAAGAGCAAGAATCGAAGGTTTTCAGTGGAAAATACATATATGGCGTTCCACATGGCATTGGCCATGGGGATAGGCATGATGTCTAAGCACTTACTCATGTTCCAACGGTCACAAGACCACGTCTTCCACCCCTTGTACACATGGTGGACGCCATGCCTAGATGGCGGGCGCCATTTTCCCATTTTGCGTCCAGTCAATGACGGTTCTAGAAAGTGTCCATGACCAGAGACATTTCGTTCAAACGAATTTTGAAGATGCTACGTAACTTCCAAGGCATTGTTACACTATAAATATGACTTAGATCTTTAGTTGTAGGCATCCAAGTCTAGTTGCAGTATAGGCCATAGACTCACGTTGTTAAAGCAATGATTCTTCACATCGGAGGATTATTGCACCATTGTTGTAATCGGGTTTGGAGCACCGTAGAGTAGAAGTTAATCTTGTCGTCATTTTACTTTCAAGTCAGATATATTTCAAGTTTGTACCAGATTCAAGTCTCCGATTTGGAGCAGATTTTTAATATAATTCACATTATTATTATTTATTTCTCGCTTCGCTTTTAAATTGTTTATTTCCTCGCACTGCCTTTAATTTTTTGCTTCATTGCTCTGCTCTATCTCGTTTATTTCCTTGCACGATTACTTGTCAGATTTTTTTTATCATCGCAAAAGATTTGTTATCAAACCATACTTTGAACGTATCATTCCCGTTGTTCACTTTTAATACCATTTGCACACTTAGCACTTTATTTCCCTAAATGACTTATTCCATGGATCAATTATATGATATGTTGTTTAACGTAACCATGTCCATCTAAATCCTTAGTGCTGGAATATGAGGACTGTCGTTTCAAAGGTACTCTGTGTGTTATATCTATAGGAATACTTTAGGGGCTATCTTGATTTTAATACAAGTTTTATGTGTTTAATTTGATTGGTTACTCTGAAAGTAGATCTGTGATTAAGTCGGGTAAGACCGAAAGCCATCCGACATTTAAGATAAAACTTGGTTAGTTTTTAATTGATAAAAACAGCGAAAGCGCTTTGTTAAATTAATTAGGAGATTTTAATATTATTAGAAAGTGATTTTAAAACCATTTTCAGACGCGTTTATAGGTTTAGGATCCGGTTGGCCGAGCATATGCCCGAAACCCTTTTATGTTAAAAGTTTCCAATCAAATTCACTTTTCAACTAAGCCTTAGAGGTAATTATATAAAAAAGGATTTTTCACTTTTACGTGAGCGACTGGTATAGATTAGAGGTTAGGTCCGGTTATTATTACGCTAACGCGATGGTTCCTTTTTAATTAACTTTTTTTCAAGAAAGAAAATATTGCCCCATAAGTAATTCTATTTAGAAACAATATGAGTAATGTTTAATCGATGTAAAATACATTCCAGTATCATTTTCTCTGAATTTATCTTCACTATTTTTAATTCTTGTGCACTCTATACACCTATTTGATTAGCCTTAGATAAACACCATAACGATAATAATTGATAGATTGACATTGGTCTCGGTGGGATCGATAATCTTGTATATTACTCTGACGTATTCCATATACTTGCGAAAAGCACGTATCAAAAAGTATAATAATCTCAACATGAAAGACAATGATAATATACCTGATTACATCTCTAGAGTGAATCTGATCACCAATGAGATGAAATCTTGTGGTAAAACTTTGTCAGAACAAGTAATCATCGAGAAGATATTGAGATCTCTTACTCCTCAATTTGATTACATTGTTATAGAGATTGAACATTCTAAATACCTACGCACCATGAGGATTGAAGAGCTACATGGCACTCTAGAGGCACAAGAGTTGCGTCTGATTAAGAGAACCTCTAAAAGAAAGGTAAACCAGAATCTAAAGGCGTCTTCTGGGAAGAAGAGTCATAAGCAGTCTTGGTAAGAAGCCAAGAAAAGACATGGTGGTGGTTTTCAGAAGTCAGAAGCCTCCAATTATGATGAGAAGAAACATCATAAGGGAGAGTAACAGTTTGACGAGAAGGTTCAATGCCACTATTATAAGAAGTTTGGCCACTTTGCTGCTGACTATTGGTCAAACAAGGAAAGAAAATCAGAAGAAGCAAACATAGTCAGAGGAGATTCTGATGATGAACTTGTGTTATTGATGGCTTCTGAATTTAATGGTGCGTACTTGGTAGACTGGTGGTATATGGACATTGGTTTCTCAAATCACCTAACAAGAAACAAAAAATGAATGGTTGATTTTGATTCTAGAAAGAGGACAAAGATCATATGTGCTGATGATAAATACCTCAACGTTAAAGGTATGAAAAATGTCAAAGTCAAAGTGATGAATGGTAAAACTGTTCTGATCAAGGATCTTTGGTATGTTACTAGCATGAAGAGAAATCTGATGAGTGTAGGTCAGCTCATTGAGAAAGATTTATCGGTTACTATGAAGAACAATCTCTTAAAGTTGTATGATTCTGATCAGAATCTGATTATGCAATCTGGTCAGGGAAGCAATAGAAAATTCAAGGTGAATATGGAGACATCTGGAACTAAATGCCTTGGTGCAGAAGGCGCTGAAGGTGACAGTGAGTTGTGGCACAAGAAATTGGGGCATCTTAATTTCAGAAGCTTAGGGCATCTGAACTCTAAGAAGCTAGTATATGGAATTCCCAAGATTGTAAATCATGATAAGTCATGTGAGATATGCATGAAAGGAAAGCAACCTAGATTGTCATTTTCATAAGAAGTAGCCCCAACAGCAAAACATGCTCTGGGAGTAGTACATTTTGACATTTGTGGACCATTTGAAGTACCTTCACTTAGAGGAAACAAATATATTGTGTCGTTTGTGGATGAGTTCACAAGAATGAAATGGGTGTAAGACCCCAATTTTGACCCCTAAGATCCCTCATGTCATCTCATAGCTTTGCATTGGCATTGGGATCACACCTTGGTATCCTCCTCACCTTTCATTCATTGGGTTTGCATTGGGAGTGATCACCAAGAATATTTGATTTTATCATAATTTACTTATTTGTTTACTAACCAAAATACAAAAATATGTCTAGTGTAGCTTTGTTTCTTTTGTAGGTAATATGTGTGTCCGTCTGTGCCTCACCAAGCTCACAACTAGGATTTGAGACCCTCAATGCAAGAGATCAAGAAAGAAAAGGTCCACATTGGTTCTAAGCATCATACATTGATCCCCGTGCTTTTTATTTTTCATTTTAATCAAGAGTTCATCAAGAGTTTGAAGCTTGTTTGTCAAGGAAGCCCTAATTCATTTAGGTATCTTGTATGCCTTCCTCAGCAAGTTTCTTCAACAATTGGTCAAAGATATAAAGGGATACTTCATTTTACATCATCATAAGCATATATGATTCTCTATGATCCCTAAAGAGCAAAGAAACTTCAAGTGTGCAAGTTGATTCAAGGAAGTTGACCAGAAAAGTCAACTAGTCAAATCTAGGGTTTCCTAGACACTATCTCCTAAATATTTTATCATATGAAAATGATTCTAAGATGAACTTTACTCTTTGTGACATTCCAAACAACTTTCATGTTGTCCTAAAGAGATAATTTTGCTTGGAAAGTCATTTTTTATGGTGAAAGATTATAGGTCATTTTGTGTGTGCCCTAGATAGAAGGTCAACTTCCAAGAGTCATAACTTCCTCATTTTTTATGATATGAAGATCATACAAGTTTCATGATTAATTTAAAGATGTCTTATTCAACTTTTCTTCTTTGATAAAGGTCAAATTATACTTGCAAAGCCATGTTCCATGAGGAAACATTATAGGTCCATTTTTTTCCTCATCGTTGAACAAGCAATTTTCCTCAACTTCTAAAATCAATAACTCCATAGTCCAAACTCCAAATTATGTCCAATTTAAGGTAAAATTGAATATAATTGAAAGGGATACAACTTTGTAGAAGGAACCAAGTTCATTTGAAGCCCATATCATAAGTTATTCAAGGTGGAAAGAGGGGTCATTTGACTTATAACTTAGAAAAACTTCTAAGTATGTTTGATACCTCCATCTTCAAGGTCAGAATTCACCATGTTCTAAGATTATAATTGAAAAAGTCCCAACATCAAAGTTGTTCCTCATGATGATAGATTTCTAAAGAGTCCAAGATCACTCCATTTGGATGAGAATTAAAGGACTTGCGCATGAGTTATTTCCATAGCTTATTTTGGCAAAATTCAAACTCCAAACATGGTACAACTTTGCATGGCCTCATGTGATGACTTCAGTGACATTTTGGCACGAATTTGAGTGGATTGCAATCATCATTTGGGCTTAAACACGCGCCCATGCACCCATGCACCATGAATTGCTATTTTTGGTTCAAATTTTGAATGGTGTGGAAATCATTTCATTTACCTATAAATTCAAGTGCATTGCCTCAGATTGAAGGAGGGACCTTTCCCCAGCTTTGCTAATCAATATCATAAACTCATAATAGAGAATACCTTTAGGATTTTACTTGAAATCGAGTTTTCGTTCAACTCAAGATTGTAAACAAAAACTCCAAGGATTCATTGCCATTTTCACTCCATTGAACTTCTGCAAGCAAGAGGAAGAGAAATCAAGAGGAATTGCATCAAGAATTAAGCTCAGAAGTTGCTCCCTGAAGGTGATTTTTCTCAATTTTCATCTCTTCGATTCTCCCTCAATTCTCAAGATCTGGATTTAATTTTATGATGGTTGAAGTCATACCAATGTAGGCAATGCTCCTGGATTGTTTTGCGCTTGAATCAAAGACTCTCAGGTTGAACACCTTGATTTTCATCTCCATTTTTCTGATTATAGAGTGAGAGATAGAAGAAATTGAGGTGATATTCGTGATCCTTGCATTTTTCTCTTTAAAATGATATATGATTCATCAATTTTTGGAAGCTTTTGATCTGACTAGTCAAGTGACCCTCACCGGAGAAGGTGACCGAAGCTAGGGCTCCAGTGGTGTGTTGGTTTTCTCCTCATCCTCTGATCTTCGCTCCATGTTTTAATCCTAGCCTTTGCTTATGATTACCACTTATGTTACGCATTGATCGTGGTGCATGATAAAGTGCGTGCTTGTGGCCATCAGATATGCCACCTCAATTAATGAGGGAGATCTGATGGCTCGTGTTTTTCTGATTTATTTTAATTTCCTAAAATGTTTTTTTAATTAGCATTTTCTTCCAAAATTCATTATAAATTCATTTTTAATCCAAAAATTATGGGAACAACACCAAAAATTCACAAATATTTTTCTCTTCCTATTTTTGATTTAAAATTAATTTTTGGATTAAGTTTGATATTTTTGGTGAATTTTGTGATTTCTAACTTATTTTAATTCGTTTTTAATTACTTCTGACTTTTAAAAAATGCCAAAAAAAATAGTTAATGGTCATTTGACCTTGTTCGACCTATGATAAATCTCTTGGCCATTTATTTGGTGTTTTGAAGGGATTTTAGGTTTTTGACCTTTAAAATTTTATTTTTCTTCATTTTCAAAATTGTTTTAAAATTGTTTAATTGATTTAATGCCTTTTTGAGATTTTGTATTGACTTTGTGTTGATCTTACTTCTGTTTGGCCTTGATCTTGGTTGAATTAGACCTTGACTTGGTTAATACCATTGGATTTAGGGGGTTGATGAAGTTTAAACTCCATCCCTCAAGATGAATGGATGGAATTGATCAAGTAAGGCTCATCCCTTGACCAATTTGGGATCTCTTTAATTTCATCTCTCCATCTTCATCTTATTTCTTTCCCAACCATTTCTTGGCCAATGACTTCTCATAGATCATATGCTAGTTGATTCATCAATGACCTTGTGTTAGATGAATCAACATGAGCTTGATTGAGATAGGCTCATCCCCTCTTATTTTTGTGTGTGGTATGCTTTAGAAGCTTGGTCTTGGATACCTTGTCTCTAGCATGCATTAACACCGATATTATTATTGACCGACCTCAGATAGTTGTGACTTCTACATAAGTCCAATTACGATTGCTTAACATGACACTAAATTTCTTCCAAAGGCAGTGACATTTTTGTAAGTGAGATTGTAAGTCTCCCATTACTCATGGTATTGTGTGAAAAATTTGCTCCTTTTTCATTTGTGAGAGCTAGTGGCATACTTGTTGATTTTATCCAAGTTCGAGCCCTTATCATGAATGATGTATAGGTTCATATTTTCATGCTTGTGAGTGGATGGTTTAGTGTTCTCCAAAAAAATGACTAAAACATCTTTGCTTCTTCCACTAACATTTACTTTACTTTAATGTCATTTATTTCATGCTTTTACTTCTTTTTATTTACTTTATGCTTTTATTTTAGCATCTCATATCATATTTGCTTTTTGCCCACTTGGACTTATGTTTATGTTTCGGTTATTTTCACTTTGCTCACTTGAGCCATTACTTTTGTGCTTGTCATATTTTTGTGCTTGTGATCTTGTTTTGTTTGTGGTCTTAGGACCTTAAAACACTTAATAAAAAAACACTAAAAACATATTGGTGGACTGTTGGATCTTTGTATGTGTAGCACCTCAAATTTGCACCTATCATTGTACATATCATCTCATATTAGGTCATAGCATATCATGATACATTACATAACATTTGCATTGTCCTCAGTTGCCTCAAGAGCAAGCAAGCAAGAATTAGGTCAAACTGATCAGGAGACCAATCTACCAATCAAGCAAGGTTGTTTCTCAAGGAATCAAAGCCCTAGGGTTTGTCCAACAAGTTCACATGCCTTGGGGGTCTTTTTGAAGTGTTCAAGTCAAGGGTTGAAGGCTCAGAGGTCATCAGTCAATGCACAGGCAGGCACAAAACCCTAGATAGTCAACAGTCAATCAAAGCAGTGGATGATGGCCATTCTTGTGGAATTTGGGCACCATGATCAATTATCAAGAGTTCATATGTCTTGGGACATCATTTGAAGTCAAAGTCTCAAGGAACTAGGGTTTGGAATTCATCAGAAGTGCACAGTCAAGTCCAAAACCCTAGAAAGTCAAAGTTGGTCAACTGTGGTTGATTCTTTGGATTGGATGGATAGAAATGGTTTGAAGGAGTTTATTCATGTCCTAATAAACCTCATATGTCATGGCAATCAACATCATGGAAGAATTTGAAGCAAATCAGAAAAATTCCCAAAATAGAAACTGGACCTGTAATTTTAACTGCCAAAAATAGAAACTTCTTGATCCTCAACTTGCATCATGATACAAGCTCCAAATGAATTTTTGCCCAACATGAAAGTTGAAGATCTTGTTCTCCCATTTTCAAAAAGTCCAAGAACTCTCAAATCCCATGTATGGTTGTCAAGATATGATCAAATCATTTTCATCAATTTGTGAACTTCAAAGGGCCATATCTCCCAAACCATAAGGCCAAATTTGATGGGGTTTTTCCTACAAACCACATTTTTCATCCTCTTTCCAAAAATATAAATTTCATGATCTAAAACCTTGCCAATCAAAATGGCATTTTTGGACCTATTCCTTTAAAATTCAAAGTTTGACCAAACTTTGACTTTTTGCTTCTTTGACTTTTTCTTGACTTGGCCAATTGGGAAATGTTTTAAACCATATTTGTGACTTGTCTCAAGCTTAAAAGCATGTCCATAACACCATTACACTCCATTGTTGAATCAAAATGCAAGTTGGCAAAATGTTGCAAATGGAAGTGCATTAAGCAAAGCAAAGTACAGCATTCTGCAGCAACAGCAAAATAGCATTTGGCAAAGCATTTACAGCCTGTTGAAGGCCCATTCGACCAGACTTCATACCCCCCACTTCATTTGTACAAAATTGGAAACTTTGCAAATTGGCTTCATGTAAACAAAGCAAGGTACAGCCTTTGAGGTACAGCACAAAACAGCAATTGGAACAGTCTGTTGGCAGCCTGTCCAGGCCCAAATCGTACAACCATCACACCTCCACTTCACTTGTACACAATTAGCAACTTTGCAAATGGGAGCATTACCACTAAACCAGCTTACCAATTAATTAGAGGACCTTAAACAGAGGATATAAAGATTCATTTCTGCACAAATGAGCCCTAATTTTACACAGCCTACCAAGCAGAACACACTCTCACTCTCTTCTTGCAAATTGGCATTTGGAAAATTCTGAGAAGACCACCAAAAGACACGAGCAACCTTTGCTTCCTCCATCATCCAAGTATTGTTTGGGAGTGCTTTTGAGCATCATTTGTCAACTGGAGCACCTCCTTTTGTACTGCATCATCAACTTGCTCCATCATTGGTATTTTTTCGAATTCCTTATTATCCAAAGCCATGCCATGTTCCGTGTACATCTTGTTTAGTAGGTTGGTTTAAGCTTTGAATGAACTAAAATGGTCGAGTATGCTGTCTGAAATCTGGATTTACATTTTGGTGAACAAATGCATTTTCCATTGGTTTAGCTTGGTTGTGATAATTTGTTGAAAATTGATGCCATGATTGTGATACTGAAGGTTTGTTGATGCTATTCATACGTTTGATTTTTGATTTTGGGATTTTTGTTCTTGGTTGAATGCATGATGGTAGTTGCTTGTTGCTGTCTTGAAACCCTACCCTGCCTAGTACATGAGCTCATGATTATGCTTGGATTGTTGTCAGTTAATGTACATGCTAGTAATGTTTCATAGGTCAGGATTATTGAGGATTCTGTTTATGTTTTGTTTGCTCACAATTGTTGGTTGATGTTAATGATGAACCTTGCTGTTATAAACCCTAGAGTTTGCCAGAATTTCCACATGAATGTGTGTGGTTGGTTTTTGTTTGTATTTGCCTGAACTTGTTGTTATTGCTATGCTGACAGCCATGCTATAGATTGATGATGATTTTGATGAACATGAATTTCACACCCTGCTGCTGTTAAACTACCTGTCCTGTCCAGAATTTTCATTGAATGATGAATGAAAGTACTGCTGTTATGATGATGTTGTTTTGCTATTAATGCTTATTGCCATATGCTGGATTTGTTTTCGTTCATGTCCATGAATGCTGACTGTTTACAAATGAATGCTGATTATTTACAAATGCCATGCTATTGTTTTGTGTTGTTTGATCTGTTGATGAAGAATGATGAATGCTGCTATTGCTAAACCCTGCTACTATGTTTCAAACCTTAGAACCTGCCAATATTTCGCATGAACAGATGGTTTGTTTTGTTGTTATGTTATGGTTGTATGAAGAGTTTTTATTAGATGCTATGCTGTTGTAATTGCTTGGGCAAATTATGCTTGTTGGTGCTGTTTGTGAGTTTTTGGTTTCAGTTTGAATCGATTGCATGAGAACAAGTTGATTTTATTGCCCTGTTGCCAAATCCTAAGGGTTTCTAAAACCAGATGGGAATTTCAAATGTTTGGTTTTGTGTTGATCGTGCTGCTCATCGTGCCTTGCTGTGTACCTGTGGTTGATAGGTTTTCGTTTTTACTGATTGATGCATGAATGTTGAATGCATATGGTTGCTTCCTAAAACCCTAATGCTGCATGATTTCCCAGAATCTTGAAGCTGGATTGGCTGTCTTGGTTTTTCTCCCATGCGTTTACTGTTTCATTGGAAATTAGCCAATCAGGACATTTCCTGGGTTGGCCTAAAACGCTGCAGTTTCGTTTAATGAACCCATTATTTACTGAAATGCCATCGTTGACCTCGTTTGACCCCACTTGCCTTGCTATTTTGTTTCATATTTCACCCATTTTCATCCAAAATTCCACAATTATTTTCTCCTTCATTTTTTACCAAAAAATTATGAAATTTTTTACACATGATCACAAATGAGTCTAGAATTTAATGGTGAATTTTAATTATTTTTCCATTGGTTGGTTTTCAATTGATAATCATTTTTCCAACATGTGTGCATAATTGATACATCTCACCATTTCAATTGTGAAATATTCATGTTATATCCAATGCCTTTGAGATTTTTTGTGGTGAAAATAGACTCCTTGACCTTCATTTCCATATAGACTTTGTGCATTTATCATTGGTGGATTGAGAGTTATGAATTTTTGAAATTGTGTATTGCATTGGGTGTCATACCCTGATCATGTATTTTCACAAATTTTGTTCACATGCTTCCTTGCATCCAAATGGCCCCAAATTTTGCATGAATGATCCCTTGTATGTCTAATTGATGTATGAATTTTCTTGGAATTAATCTTGCTGTTTTCCATTTGATTGTGAATTTTCTTCCCTGCCTAGTCAATGGTTGACTTTTTGTGCCATGCCTTGCCAAATCCTTTGTGAAATTCTCAAATCATATTGTATGTCCATGAAATTTCATATGTGATAATTAGACTCTTTGAGCTTTGCATTGGTGTTAATCTCATTCATTTCTCTTCTGTTTTCAATTTGATATGGATTTTTGAAGTTGACCCATGTTTGTTGACTTTCACCATGCCTACTTGAATTTGATTTGACTTCATGAATTTCATTGACTGCCTTCCTCTCATCCAAATGCCATGAAATTTGACATGCTTACCATGCTAGATGTTAGGATTGAGTGTGATTTATTTCATGATTTTTGGAATTGTTTGAGTTGACTTTTGATACAAGTCATTCTGTTGACTTTTGTATGCTTTCCTTTGCCATGTTTTGACTTCAAATATCCATGAAATGACAATGATGCATGATTTGAATGTGGGCCCAATTGTGTTTGCTTTCTAATTGGTTGACTTTGACTTTGAGTTGACTTTTCTTTGCTGCCTTGACTTTTTCTTTCATGTTTGACCCTAGGCTAGTCTTAGTGGTCCTTGGGACTTATGTTGAGTTCATCTGTTTCAGGTTGAGCACAATGCTTCAAAGATCACTCAAACTTGTTTGAATTTGATTTGTTTATCCTATGCTAACCTTTGTTTTGCAGATGGTTGGACTCATAACTTGAGTCTTATGCTTTGCTCAGTTGATCCCCTGTGTTGACTGTTTGCCATTTCTTTTGATTTAAACTTTTGACTTGTTTACTAATAAGTTTGACTTTTTCAGGTACTTTAGTTGCTTAAGTTCTCTGAACTTGCTTGCTTTGCTATTTTAGCATTTGCTTTTGAGGTATAAACCTTTCTTTCTTCATGTAGTCTGGAGACCCGGTCTGTTATTTGACCGGGCAAACTGTCTGAAGTCCTCCTTAAGAGGCAATGCCTGTGTTGTTTTAAAATTGTCCCAAGCAGGAAAAGTCCTCATTTGAGGCAATTGGTGGAAGGTAGGGATAAGCAATCTATCCCCCACTATTCAGTGTGTCCTCTCTCTGCTCCCATTACATGGTTGAAGCATCGAGATAAAACCCAAGATCTATCGAGTCAATAATGGGGAAAGAGTTCCATCTTTCTGAACTCCCCCACTTTCTATTATGTGATGCTCTCCCTGATTAGGGATAGAAGCAATGAGGCACACCCCTCATCTCCTTTCATCTGCTTCACCTTAGCCTCTCAATGGCAAGGTTAAGAGCACACTTACCCTATTCCAGTTGGCCCTAGTGCCTAACCTTTGATGTTTGAGCCCCCTTGTTGGTGTGTTTATTTTATGCTATATATGTTTGTGATTGCTTTGTTTGCCTCTTTAGGCTTTAGTCTGTGCTTGCCTTGTGCAATAGGTTTGTGCTTGACTTGCTTCCTGTGCAAGTCAAGTCTGTGTGGCTTAACCCTTGTGTGAGCCACACTTAGAGTTGTTTGGCCGAACTACGGCAACTCTGATTCTCACGTTCAGGTGAGATACGTAGGCACGAGACGCGATGTCTTGCCGAGTTTGACTAACCACTAACACTGATCTCTTTTCTCTCACCCCTGTTGTGATTGAGATATCCCCTTTCTCTTGCCCTTGTTGCAATCGAGACTTTGCTTTTTCCTGTGTCTGTTCAGGATAGGTTGGCCCTTGTGCCATTTAGCTAGAAACCTTAACTTAGGGTTGATTTTGCATGACAACATCTAGGCTCGAGTCGTAGTCTCCCTAGAGTTGTGTCTCCCTCTGTTATCTGGTTAGGCTAGATCCTTTATCCCTGCGTAGGGGAACTACATCGCCCTGATCTTCATACCAGATGAAGTATGTAGGCAGGAGATTGAGCCGATCTCTCCGGGCGCCTTTTCTTTTCTTTTGTGTGTGCTTGACAGTTATAGGCTCGAGTCCCCGACTCCCTATTAACTTGTTGTGTTGTTGTGTGCTTGGAAGCCGATGTAAGACCATCGAGTGGCATTTGGGTTCCAGTGTGCGTGTGTTTAGGTTCGGATGCTGATGTAAGTCCAGCAATTGGCAGTCGGGCTCCACGTTTGCCTTTGTGTGTTTGTTTGTGTGCGTGTCAGCCGAGCTACGAATGCTCTGATTCTTCTCTCGTCCGAGAAGATACGTATGCATAGGATACGATATCCTAGCGAGCATGTATCGTTTCCCCAGTCCGAACTACTTCGACTCTGATGTCTATGCCTGATAGACTAAGTAGGCCCAGGATACGATATCCTGCCGAGTCAGTTTCAGTCAGTTTCTTTTGTCTCTTTCAGCCAGTGTGTGTGTGAGTTTGAGCAGTGTTTAGCAACCAACTTTCCTTCCTTCTGTGCGTGGATCCCGTAGAGTACTACGGATGCGTAGGGTGCCTAACACCTTCCCTTCGCATAACCGACTCCCGAACCCATCCTCCTTGGTCGCGAGACCATGTTCTTTCCTAGGTTTACTTCGAGCGTTTCCTTTCCCTCTTTTGGGATAAATAACGCACGGTGGCGGCTCTGTTGTTTCTTTCTTTTCCCGCCGGTTTTTCGCGCGATGCGACAGCTGGCGACTCTGCTGGGGATTTCTAGAGAAGTTGACCTGTGCTGGTCCATCTTCCCTGAGCGAGTCTCTCCTAGCGCTCTCTAGGATTAGGGTTTTGGTTGCTTTATTGCTTGTTGTATTTTATTGCATTCATTGTATATATGTACATTTATTGTTTGCATTGATTGTGTGCATTGATGTTTGCATTTCATATTCATTATTCATTGCTGGCTGGCTGTCTGTTTTCTCTGTGTGGGGGGGGGAGTCAGTCGAGGTAAAAGGTCCAATACCCAGACCATGAGTGCAATCTAGGATGATTAGGAATAGAGTGATTCATGGGAAGCGGGTGGTATGGCGCCACTTAGCGGAACATTGATATCACGAGCAGTTCAGACCCTGGTAGGATACTGTCGTTACATGCTTCCGGTGTGTATATGATAGTATTTCTGCGAAAGGTTATTTATGCTGCGTTTCTCTCAGCTTTTACCCTGGCCTAGACTACACCCGTGAGTGGGGAAGGGTTATTCATTACAGGTACCGTTGGTGACTTTGGTTCTGATGGTGACTTTGTGTTCAGACAACAGTGATCAGTTTGACCTTGAGTTGGATTTAAGTTCCGAGTTCCGACTGAAGCTTCGACCTAGTATCAGAGTTTGCACAACCAGCCAGTCCAGTCTGCATCATGTGCATCATAGCATATTTATTTTTTCAAAAGAAACGCATTGAAAAAAAAACAATCAAAAAAAAAAATTGAAAAAAAAAAGAAAAAGAAGGAAAAAGAAACTAATCTCTGCATGCATATCATTTCTCAGGTACATTCCCGAGCTTGTCTACTAATAGAGATGACAACAGTTCCCGAGTTGAAGAGGAAGACCTGCTCCTACAGTTTCCACCGTGAGCCGTTGACTCCGCTAGTTGAGTTGGGTAGCCTTGTGAAGGATGATCGACTGAAGGGTTTTGTTGGGCGGTATGGAGATGTCTTGGCAGTGTTGAAGACGGTAGTAGATCCAGTGCCTCTGCAGACACTACTCCAGTTCTATGATCCAGAGCTCAGATGCTTCACCTTCCAGGATTATCAGCTTGCACCCACCCTTGAGGAGTACTCTATCCTGTTGAGTATCCCCGTTCAGCATCAGATTCCCTTCTTGGACGTCCCCAAGGAGGTCGACTTCAGATTGATTGCCAGAGCTCTCCGGTTGAGTGTTGAGGAGGTTGGTAAGAATTGGAAGCCCTGTGGGGAAGTTGTTGGACTGCCGTTGAAATTTCTGTTGAGGTTAGCCAGAGATGAAGCAGAGAAGGGGAATTGGGAAGTTTTTCACGCACAGCTAGCTGCCATGATATATGGGATCATCCTGTTTCCTAGTATGCCGAACTTCATAGACCATGCTGCCATCAGCATTTTCATCAGAGGGAATCCAGTCCCTACCCTCTTAGCAGATACTTACTATGCCATCCACAGTAGGCATGGTAAGGGTGGAGCCATCAGATGCTGCTTACCTCTCCTGTATAAATGGTTCATGTCGCTTCTGCCAGCCAGTGGACCATTTGTAGATACCCAGAGCACTCTGAAGTGGACTCAGAGGGTCATGTCGCTCACTTCCTACGACATCAGGTGGCAGTCATACCGGATGGATGTTAAAGATGTTATCTTGAGTTGTGGTGAATTTCGGGGCGTACCACTCATAGGGACCAAGGGTTGCATCAATTACAACCCAGTTCTCTCCCTTCGCCAGCTAGGGTTTGTCATGAGTAGAAGACCGCTCGAAGCTGAGATAGCTGAAAGTTTCTGTTTTGAGAAGAAGGATGACCCTGCTAAGTTGGAGCAGATAGGGAAAGCCTGGAGAGATGTTGGGGTGAAGGATGGATCCGTCTTAGGGAAGAAGTTTGCCATTGCCATGCCCGATTATACTGATTGGGTAAAGAAGAGAGTGGAAACTTTGCTGCTTCCCTACGATAGGATGGAGCCGTTGCAAGAGCAACCACCCTTGGTACTTGCTGATAGTGTGCCTGTTGAGCACTATAAGCAAGCCCTAATGGAGAGTCGTCGTCTGAGGGAGAAGGAGCAAGACACTCAGATGGAGCTATACAAAGCTAAGGCCGATAATCTGCACTTGGCCCATCAACTCAGGGGAGTGCAAGGAGAGGATGCAAGTAGAGCAAGGGGTAAAAAGAGATCATATGATGAGATAGAGTCCATGTTGGATACAGAGCATAGGGAGTGTCTGAGATTGCAGAGAGCAGAAGTCAACTATCAGAAGAAGATCAGAGACTTGGAGAAGCAACTCAAGGACAAAGATAATCAGTTGAAGAAAGAGATGGAGTTGAGACAGAAGTCAGAGGAGTATCTTGGAGGAGAAGTCTTGGAGCTGAGAAGACAGTTGAAAGAGAAGATCACTCCGCTACCAGATTGTTCAGAATGCTCACTGTTGATAGACCAGTGTCATTACCTGAAGACCCTCATCCCAGAAGACCGTCTGCCATAGACTGCATCCTTGTTTTGTATTTTGTTGCTGAATCACCTCCAGACTTGTTGGATGGGGTTCATTTGTTTGTAATCCATCTCTGTTGGATCTTTTTATTGAGAATCACCTCCAGGCTTGTTGGATGGGATTCTTTTTCTTTGTACTCTGTTTTCGAATGTTCAGTTGTATGACTTCTTTTGTACCCTTATTCATATATAAGGCTGTGGATTTTCTCTGTTGCTCTCATTTTTTTTCCCTGTATCTGTTTATCTCTTGTTGCTGCAGGTTGCCATCTTTTTCAAGATGAGTCAGGCTCCTTGAATGCCTGAGAAATGAGCATCTCATGTGCATCATGCATATCATTAGACATCATAATCATATCATTTGCATAACAGGTGTTCTTGTGCAGTCTTCTTACTGTGGGTTCCTGTGTTCAGGCAGGATAGCTGATCAAAGACAACACCGCTACTCAACGAGGCTCAACCATCAACGCAACATGGATCAGGTACAAGCCGAGTTGGCAGAGATGAGGGCAAGCATGGCCCAATTTATTCACATGATGCAAGGGGTCGCACAAGGCCAAGAAGAACTCCGAGCATTGGTCCAGAGGCAAGAAGCTGTATTGCCACCGCCCAACCAGCCTCTGCAAGAAGGAAACCCAGTTCCTGACACTCCTGCTATTGCTGTTCCCGTCAACGACTACGCTGTAGGAGAAGAGTTGAGGGGTATCCGAGTCAACGGTCAACCGATTGTTCCAGATGCTGTTAGTCCCAGAGTCATCCATGCTCCGGTCCGTAACAGAATTCCGATTGTTGACAGACAGGAGGATCTGTTTACTATGCTCAGTGAAGACGACAACATGTTGGGTAGAAATGATGCGAGAGATCGCAAAGTTGAGGCCCTTGCTGAGAAAATCAGGGCAATGGAATGCCAAAACTCCCTCGGTTTTGACGTGACAAACATGGGATTGGTTGAAGGACTCAGAATCCCGCACAAATTCAAGGCGCCGTCATTTGACAAATACAACGGTACCTCCTGCCCTCGCACCCACGTGCAGGCATATTACAGAAAGATATCCGCATACACAGACGATGAGAAGATGTGGATGTATTTCTTCCAGGATAGTCTATCTGGGGCATCCTTGGATTGGTATATGGAATTGAAGCGGGATTCAATTCGGTGCTGGAGAGACTTGGGTGAGGCCTTCCTCAGGCAGTACAAGCACAACATGGACATGGCTCCAACCCGAACTCAGTTACAAAGCTTATGTCAGAAGAACAATGAAAGTTTCAAAGAGTACGCCCAGAGATGGCGCGAACTTGCTGCAAGAGTTCAACCCCCTATGCTGGAAAGGGAGTTGACTGACATGTTCATTAGCACTCTGCAAGGTGTTTACATGGACCGGATGGGAAGCTGCCCATTCGGAAGCTTTTCTGACGTCGTAATCTGCGGCGAAAGAACTGAGAGCCTGATCAAGGCTGGGAGGATCCACGATACTGGTTCCTCATCGTCATCAAAGAAACCCTTCTCTGGGGCACCTCGCCGTAGAGAAGGAGAAACCAACGCTGTACAGCACAGAGGGGGTGCTTACAGAACCAACAACAACAGGGACCAGTATCGTCCAATCGCTGCAGTGACTATTCCTGCACCTCAACCGCGTCCACAACAACAACAAAGGGTTCAGCAACAACAACCGCAACGACCTCAACAACAGCAACAACAACAACAACGTCCTTTTCAGCAGAGACAGAGATTGAATCCTGATAGGAGATTTGACCCTCTGCCCATGTCGTACGCAGAACTACTACCCGAGCTACTCCGGCTAGGGTTTGTAGAGTTGCGTACGATGGCAACTCCTACTGTGCTGCCACCCGGCTACGATGCGAATGTAAGATGTGACTTTCACTCTGGGGCACCAGGCCACCATACCGAAAGATGTCGGGCGTTTCAGCACAAGGTTCAGGATCTGATTGATTCCAAGACAATCAACTTCTCTCCGGTTCCGAATGTGGTAAACAATCCTATGCCACAACATGGAGGGCATAGGGTTAATAACATTGAAGATGGAGAAGCCGAAGATCTGGTTGTGAATGTTGAAGATGTCCAGACTTCCTTACTGATTGTCAAGGGCCGATTGTTGAAGGGGGGTGTTGACCCGGGCTGTAATGAAGATTGTGTGGGCTGTTCAGAGGTTGTCAACGGTTGTGACCAGTTGAAGACTGGTATTCAGAGGTTAATGGACGAAGGCTGTCTACAGTTTAGCCGTGCTACCAGAGATAATGGGGCAGTGTCTACTGTCACCATTTTTTATAAGCCGGCTGAAGGAAGAGGGCGTGGGGCTGTCAGTACACCCACAACCAGCAATACCCCGATCACCATTCCTACCCCGGTAACCATCCGTGCACCAGTTACTATTGTTGCGCCTGGCAGAAGGCAGAATGAAAATAGTAGGGCCGTGCCCTGGAGTTATGACAACACCTATCGCCGTGATAGGAGGACTGGTAATCAGACAAGACCAGCTGTGCAAGCTCCAGTCACTATCAGTGCTCCTGTGAAGATCCCTGCTGTTACAAGTCCTGTGGTGGACAATGTTGGAGGACAGGGAGGTTTCACAAGGAGTGGACGACTGTTTGCTCCTCAGCCTGTGAGAGATGCTGCTGCTGAGTCATCTGCAAGGGCTAAGGGCAAGCAAACAATGGTTGATGAAGAACCGGCTCAGAAGGATGCTGAGGGTTCTTTCCAGAAAGATGTCGAGGAGTTTATGAAGATCATAAAGAAGAGTGATTACAAGATTGTTGATCAACTCAACCAAACTCCGTCGAAGATCTCGATACTCTCTTTGCTGATGTGTTCTGAGGCACATCGGGACGCCTTGCTGAAAATGCTGAACATGGCATACGTCCCGCAAGAGATATCGGTCAACCAGCTGGAGGGTGTTCTAGCAAACGTGAGTACCAGGCATGGTGTAGGTTTCACTGACCTAGACCTAACGCCTGAGGGTCGTAATCACAACAAGGCCTTGCACATCACTATGGAGTGCAAGGGCGCAGTATTATCTCACGTGCTAGTGGACACCGGGTCGTCCCTGAATGTCCTTCCGAAGCAAATACTGAAGAAAATCGATGTCGAGGGAGTTGTGCTCACTCCCAGTGACCTGATAGTTCGTGCATTTGATGGATCCAAGCGTTCTGTTTTTGGTGAAGTCACCTTGCCAGTGAAGATAGGTCCTGAGACCTTTGACATCGTATTTTACGTGATGGACATTCAGCCTGCTTACAGCTGTTTGTTGGGGCGTCCTTGGATTCACGCCGCTGGAGCAGTCTCGTCAACTCTCCATCAGAAACTCAAATATGTCTGGAACGGTCAGATCGTGACCGTCTGCGGTGAAGAGGAAATTCTGGTAAGTCATCTCTCCTCATTCAAGTATGTTGAGGTGGATGGCGAGATCCACGAAACCCTGTGCCAGGCGTTTGAGACTGTGGCATTAGAAGGTGTAGCTTGTGCAGAGCAGAGGAAGCCAGGTGCTTCAATATCATCGTACAAGCAAGCCAAAGAGGTTGTTGACTCCGGCAGAGCTGAAGGCTGGGGCAAGATGGTTGATCTTCCTGTCAAAGAAAACAAATTCGGCATTGGGTATGAGCCTCTTCAGGCAGAGCAAGCAGGTCCGAGCACCTTCACCAGCGCTGGGCTGATGAACCATGGGGACGTCTTTGCTACTGATGGTGAAGATAGTGGTTGTGATTTGGACGTCTGGGTCCGCCCTTGTGCACCAGGCGAGGTCATCAACAATTGGACGGCAGAAGATGTAGTCCAAGTTACTCTACTGACAGAGTAATTTTCTTTTGTTTTTATCATTTTGCATGAAAACCCTACGTTCTGCCCAAGGCGTAGTGGTTCATTGTAGGGCCACATCATGTTCACAATGTTTATAAATAAAGGACGTTTTTCAATCAAATTTTGAGATCTTTGTCTTTCTATTTTCGGTTTTCCACTTTTTCAAAAAAATAAAATGGCAATTTTGTTTTTTGTGACTTTATTGAAATCTTTTTCTAAAAAAACAAAACATTAAACATGCAGAAGTGATCTTTTGGCACCCACTGTGAACGACTCTGTTATGGCTCAGTATGATTTCAACAATCCCATCTACCAAGCTGAAGAGGAGAGTGAGGAAGACTGTGAACTCCCTGCAGAATTGGTCAGACTACTGAAGCAAGAGGAAAGGGTCATCCAACCTCACCAGGAAGAGTTGGAAGTCGTCAATCTGGGTACTGAGGACGCCAGAAAAGAGATCAAGATTGGGGCTGCTTTAGAAGACTCTGTCAAGAGGAGGCTAATTGAGATGCTGAGAGAATATGTGGAAATATTCGCCTGGTCATACCAAGATATGCCGGGTCTGGATACAGACATCGTGGTGCATCGGTTACCTCTCCGAGAAGAGTGCCCGTCGGTCAAGCAGAAGCTTCGCAGAACTAGTCCTGATATGGCTGTCAAGATCAAAGAAGAGGTTCAAAAGCAGTGGGACGCAGGTTTCCTGGCTGTTACCAGTTACCCACCGTGGGTTGCCAACATTGTTCCTGTGCCGAAGAAGGATGGCAAAGTCAGGATGTGTGTCGATTACCGAGATTTGAACAGGGCGAGTCCGAAAGATGATTTCCCATTACCTCACATTGATGTATTGGTGGATAATACGGCTCAATCCTCGGTATTCTCTTTCATGGACGGTTTCTCAGGCTACAACCAGATCAAGATGGCGCCAGAGGACATGGAAAAGACGACATTCATTACACCTTGGGGCACGTTCTGCTACAAAGTGATGCCATTTGGGCTGAAGAATGCTGGTGCTACCTATCAGAGGGCAATGACGACTCTCTTTCATGACATGATGCACAACGAAATCGAAGTGTACGTGGATGATATGATTGCGAAGTCGCAGACGGAAGAGGAGCACCTGGTAAATCTGCAGAAGTTGTTTGACAGACTGGTCAAGTTCAAACTGAGGCTGAATCCGAACAAGTGCACGTTTGGAGTGAGATCCGGGAAGCTCTTAGGCTTCATTGTCAGTGAAAAAGGGATTGAGGTAGATCCAGCTAAAGTCAAAGCTATTCAAGAGATGCCTGAACCGAAGACGGAAAAGCAAGTCCGTGGGTTTTTAGGGAGGTTGAACTACATTGCAAGGTTCATATCTCACCTAACTGCCACATGTGAACCTATTTTCAAACTGCTCAGAAAGAATCAGGCGATCAAATGGAATGATGACTGTCAGGAAGCTTTTGACAAAATCAAAGAATACTTGCAAAACCCTCCAATCCTTATTCCTCCAGTTCCTGGGAGACCACTGATCATGTACCTATCAGTCACCGAGACTTCGATGGGGTGTGTATTGGGTCAGCATGACGAGTCTGGTCGAAAAGAGCATGCCATATACTACCTGAGCAAAAAGTTTACCGACTGTGAAACAAGATATTCACTGCTCGAGAAAACTTGCTGTGCTTTGGCCTGGGCTGCTCGCCGACTAAGGCAGTATATGTTGAACCATACTACTCTGTTGATTTCTAGGATGGATCCTGTGAAATACATCTTTGAGAAGCCAGCTCTCACCGGACGTGTTGCCCGTTGGCAGATGATCTTAACAGAATATGACATTCAGTACACGTCTCAGAAGGCCATCAAAGGTAGTATTCTGTCAGACTATCTTGCCGAACAACCGATCGACGATTATCAGCCTATGATGTTTGAATTCCTTGATGAAGACATCATGTATCTGAAGGCGAAAGACTGTGAAGAGCCGCTTGTCGAGGAAGGACCGGATCCTGATGACAAGTGGACACTGATGTTCGATGGGGCTGTGAATATGAACGGTAACGGTGTTGGGGCAGTGTTGATCAATCCCAAAGGTGCTCATATACCTTTCTCTGCCAGATTGACTTTCGATGTCACCAACAATGAAGCTGAGTACGAGGCTTGTATCATGGGGATAGAAGAAGCCATTGATCTGAGAATCAAAACACTCGACATATTTGGAGATTCAGCTCTAGTGATTAATCAGGTCAATGGAGATTGGAATACAAACCAGCCACATCTGATTCCGTATAGAGACTACACCAGAAGAATACTGACGTTCTTCAAGAAGGTGAAGTTGTATCATGTCCCCCGGGACGAGAACCAGATGGCTGATGCCTTGGCTACTTTATCCTCTATGATAAAGGTTCATTGGTGGAATCATGTGCCACATGTTGCTGTGAATCGACTCGAGAGGCCTGCATATGTGTTTGCAGCCGAGTCTGTTAATGCTATTGATGATAAGCCGTGGTATTATGACATCAAGAACTTCCTCAAGACTCAAGAGTATCCTGAGGGTGCGTCGAAGAATGACAAGAAGACCCTGAGAAGGCTAGCTGGAAGCTTTTATCTGAATCAGGATGATGTGCTATACAAGAGGAACTTTGACATGGTCTTGCTCAGATGCGTGGATAGACACGAAGCAGACATGTTAATGCAAGAAGTGCACGAAGGTTCGTTTGGTACCCACGCTGGTGGTCATGCAATGTCGAAGAAATTGCTGAGAGCCGGATATTATTGGATGACTACGGAATCCGATTGCTTCAAATATGCTCGGAAATGCCATAAGTGTCAAATCTATGCCGACAAGGTGCATGTACCACCAAGCCCGTTGAATGTCATGAACTCGCCTTGGCCGTTCGCCATGTGGGGCATTGACATGATTGGGAGGATAGAGCCAACTGCTTCTAATGGACATCGCTTCATCTTGGTTGCGATCGATTACTTCACCAAATGGGTGGAAGCAGCTTCCTATGCCAACGTCACCAAACAAGTGGTTGCTCGGTTCATCAAGAAAGAAATCATCTGTCGTTATGGAGTTCCCGAGAGAATCATCACTGACAATGGTTCGAATCTCAATAACAAAATGATGAAAGACTTATGCAGAGATTTCAAGATTGAACATCACAACTCTTCTCCTTACAGACCGAAGATGAATGGTGCTGTAGAGGCAGCTAACAAGAACATCAAGAAGATTGTGCAGAAGATGGTCGTTACGTACAAAGATTGGCACGAGATGTTGCCTTTCGCTTTGCATGGATACCGTACTTCAGTGCGTACGTCGACTGGGGCAACCCCCTACTCCCTTGTGTATGGTATGGAAGCAGTCCTACCAGTTGAGGTGGAGATCCCTTCTCTGAGGGTATTATTGGATGTCAAGCTGGACGAAGCCGAGTGGATTCGTACAAGGTTTAATGAGTTAAGCCTTATCGAAGAGAGACGATTAGCAGCTGTGTGCCACGGGCAGTTGTATCAGAGAAGGATGAAGCGAGCCTTTGATCAGAAAGTGCGTCCTCGGACTTTTCAAACTGGTGATCTGGTTTTGAAGAGGATCCTTCCTCCCGGTACAGATAATAGGGGCAAGTGGACTCCTAATTACGAAGGTCCATATGTTGTGAAGAAGGTTTTCTCCGGTGGAGCCTTGATGCTTACAACTATGGATGGTGAAGATTTTCCTTCCCCTGTTAACTCAGATGTAGTCAAAAAATACTTCGCATAAATTGACCCGCTGGACAAAAAGAACAAAAGAGTCCAGGCAAAAATGGGCATCCCGGCGAACCAAAAACAGAAGGAAAAGGTTCGGGCAAAAATTAGGGATAAAAATGAAAAATTGTACACCCGGTAAGTCGAAAACCCGCAAGGGCGGCTTAGGCAAAAACGGGTATCCCGGTGGATTGAAAACCTGAAAGGGCGATCCAGCCAAAAGAGGGATTAAAGCGAAGACTACATTCTGAGTCATCTGCACTTCGTCATGCTTCGTCAGCTACCATCTCCAAAGATGTGATCGGTCCAGTCATTCTTCTCAGAAAGCAAGGAATTGGGAGGAAACTGATGATCTATGGGTTATAACAGAGTTGGGAAACAGTGGATGCCGTGTTCACATTGCCATTAGGATAGTTTATTTTCCTTTTGTGCGCAATTACCTCTTTCTAGGAATTGCTTCTCAATGTACTTGCCTTTTCAGGCACATTTTCAATCAATAAAAGTCGTTATTCAGATAAATTGCTCTCTTGTTTTTACTTTTACTGTTTTGTTTGCAAAAACGTCCGATTTTTGATAAACATTGCATATAAAAACATGAAGGCTAAACAATGACGTGCAGAAAGATTAAAACATTTGAAAATCATTTTGAATGTTGAGGACACTTGAGCGTATCTTGTCCATGTACCCCCTGGGGCATCTTTTGTTCCGATTGGCAGGTCGTCACCTGTGAGTTTTTTCCCCAGTAAGGTCGTCACCTGTGAGCATTCCCCAGCAGTGCTTTTCCCCAGACAGAATCATTCTCCTAGCTGGTTTTGTTTTGAGCCTTCCCCAGCGAAGCAATCATTTCTCCAGCAGAGTTCATCCCACCAGTGGATTGGACTGGTTTCCATAGCAGACGGATACCTACATCCCCAGCTGAGTTTGTTTCTACTTGTGAATTATGTGGGTCGTCCCCGGCAGAGTAACATTTATTCCCCAGGCAGTCTATTTTATCTGAGGGTTGCATGAAGCCTCATCCCCAAAGAGTCGCCTGATTTAGCATTCCCCAGCGGAATTTTTTCTTTCCCCAAGTGGGATTTTTGTGGATTAATCGGGCATTCCCCAGCAGGTTTCCCCTCTGTTCTCCCCTAGCAGAATTGTTTCATTTCTCTCCAACAGAGTTGCTTCATTACTCCCCCAGCGAGTTGCCTTGTCCTCCCCTAGTGGATTTGTATTGATGGCTCCCCAGCAGTTGTTTTTTCCCCCAGTAGAAGTATTTTGAAGATTCCTCCGCACAATCGTCCTGTGTATCTCTCCCCGCAGAGTTCTCGTCATATTGCATTGCATATAGTAAATCATTGCATCCTCAAAAACTGCGTAGCATTTCCATTCCATATGGAGCATTACGCCATAGAAAAATTCAAACATATGCATTCATGTGTCCGAAATCCCATCAGACCGTATCCCCGGCAGAGGCGGATCTTTTTTGTTCGACATCAGCACCAAGTCTGCTACAGTTGCTTCGACAGTATTCAGAATTTGCTTATCCCCACAGAGGTTTATTTCCTCACCCAATGGTGACAGAAAGTTTGTTTCTCCCCAGTGAGATTCCCAGCAAGTGATCAGCCTTGTTTTCAACACATTAGATTTGATTCTTGTGATACCAGTAAGTGTCATGTTAACACCCGCGTGTGTCATTCTTTTCGGTGTCGGTAAACGCCATTGCTTCGGTGTCGGTAAACATCGAGTCGTTCCACCCAGTCATCGGTAAATGTCTGGTCATTTCTTGGTGTCGGTAAACGCCATTGCTTCGGTGTCGGTAAACATCGAGTCTCACCCAGTCATCGGTAAATGTCTGGTCATTTTTGGTGTCGGTAAACGCCATTGTTTCGGTGTCGGTAAACATCGAGTCTTTCTTTCAGTCATCGGTAAATGTCTGATAAATCCCCAACAGAAATCCCCAGTAGAGTCATCTGTAAATGTCCTATCTGGTTTCCAGTTGCAAGTATTTGTTTGTGTCTCACCAGTAGATTCCTCACCCAGTCATCGGTAAATGTCTGGTCATTCCTTGTTCTCTTGTTAATAAAATCAGAATCCCCAGAGGGCGTCGGTAAACGTTTTGTCTGGTATCATCACAAAGATTCTGTTCCTCCCCAAGCGGAGATGCCATCGGTAAATGGCCCAGTTTTCTTCGATATCGGTAAATATCGAGTTCCCAGTTGCAGCAGCCATCGGTAAATGGCCTTGATATTGGTAAATATCAAGTTTGCTTTGAAGCAACCATCGGTAAATGGTTTTGTTTTTCAGAAGTTTGTTTTCCCCAGCAACCATCGGTAAATGGTTTTGCTGAAGTTGATATCGGTAAATATCAAGTTTTAACCATCGGTAAATGGTTTTGTTTTTCAGAAGTTTGTTTTCCCCAGCCGCCATCGGTAAATGGTCGTGCTGAAGTTGATATCGGTAAATATCAAGGTTCCAGTTCTTCAACCATCGGTAAATGGTTTTGCTTTTCTGAAGCTGTCATGCAGTTGTCATCAGTAAATGACGTGGTTCCCTTTGTATCATATCCAGTCGGTGCAAATTTCTACGGTTCTTTTGTATTCAATCCCTGTTTACCCTGAAAGTCTGACAGCCGTTGCTATCATCCGTTCGGGTTCCCAGCTGATTGAATAGGGGCAGCTGTAGCACCTCAAATTTGCACCTATCATTGTACATATCATCTCATATTAGGTCATAGCATATCATGATACATTACATAACATTTGCATTGTCCTCAGTTGCCTCAAGAGCAAGCAAGCAAGAATTAGGTCAAACTGATCAGGAGACCAATCTACCAATCAAGCAAGGTTGTTTCTCAAGGAATCAAAGCCCTAGGGTTTGTCCAACAAGTTCACATGCCTTGGGGGTCTTTTTGAAGTGTTCAAGTCAAGGGTTGAAGGCTCAGAGGTCATCAGTCAATGCACAGGCAGGCACAAAACCCTAGATAGTCAACAGTCAATCAAAGCAGTGGATGATGGCCATTCTTGTGGAATTTGGGCACCATGATCAATTATCAAGAGTTCATATGTCTTGGGACATCATTTGAAGTCAAAGTCTCAAGGAACTAGGGTTTGGAATTCATCAGAAGTGCACAGTCAAGTCCAAAACCCTAGAAAGTCAAAGTTGGTCAACTGTGGTTGATTCTTTGGATTGGATGGATAGAAATGGTTTGAAGGAGTTTATTCATGTCCTAATAAACCTCATATGTCATGGCAATCAACATCATGGAAGAATTTGAAGCAAATCAGAAAAATTCCCAAAATAGAAACTGGACCTGTAATTTTAACTGCCAAAAATAGAAACTTCTTGATCCTCAACTTGCATCATGATACAAGCTCCAAATGAATTTTTGCCCAACATGAAAGTTGAAGATCTTGTTCTCCCATTTTCAAAAAGTCCAAGAACTCTCAAATCCCATGTATGGTTGTCAAGATATGATCAAATCATTTTCATCAATTTGTGAACTTCAAAGGGCCATATCTCCCAAACCATAAGGCCAAATTTGATGGGGTTTTTTCCTACAAACCACATTTTTCATCCTCTTTCCAAAAATATAAATTTCATGATCTAAAACCTTGCCAATCAAAATGGCATTTTTGGACCTATTCCTTTAAAATTCAAAGTTTGACCAAACTTTGACTTTTTGCTTCTTTGACTTTTTCTTGACTTGGCCAATTGGGAAATGTTTTAAACCATATTTGTGACTTGTCTCAAGCTTAAAAGCATGTCCATAACACCATTACACTCCATTGTTGAATCAAAATGCAAGTTGGCAAAATGTTGCAAATGGAAGTGCATTAAGCAAAGCAAAGTACAGCATTCTGCAGCAACAGCAAAATAGCATTTGGCAAAGCATTTACAGCCTGTTGAAGGCCCATTCGACCAGACTTCATACCCCCCACTTCATTTGTACAAAATTGGAAACTTTGCAAATTGGCTTCATGTAAACAAAGCAAGGTACAGCCTTTGAGGTACAGCACAAAACAGCAATTGGAACAGTCTGTTGGCAGCCTGTCCAGGCCCAAATCGTACAACCATCACACCTCCACTTCACTTGTACACAATTAGCAACTTTGCAAATGGGAGCATTACCACTAAACCAGCTTACCAATTAATTAGAGGACCTTAAACAGAGGATATAAAGATTCATTTCTGCACAAATGAGCCCTAATTTTACACAGCCTACCAAGCAGAACACACTCTCACTCTCTTCTTGCAAATTGGCATTTGGAAAATTCTGAGAAGACCACCAAAAGACACGAGCAACCTTTGCTTCCTCCATCATCCAAGTATTGTTTGGGAGTGCTTTTGAGCATCATTTGTCAACTGGAGCACCTCCTTTTGTACTGCATCATCAACTTGCTCCATCATTGGTATTTTTTCGAATTCCTTATTATCCAAAGCCATGCCATGTTCCGTGTACATCTTGTTTAGTAGGTTGGTTTAAGCTTTGAATGAACTAAAATGGTCGAGTATGCTGTCTGAAATCTGGATTTACATTTTGGTGAACAAATGCATTTTCCATTGGTTTAGCTTGGTTGTGATAATTTGTTGAAAATTGATGCCATGATTGTGATACTGAAGGTTTGTTGATGCTATTCATACGTTTGATTTTTGATTTTGGGATTTTTGTTCTTGGTTGAATGCATGATGGTAGTTGCTTGTTGCTGTCTTGAAACCCTACCCTGCCTAGTACATGAGCTCATGATTATGCTTGGATTGTTGTCAGTTAATGTACATGCTAGTAATGTTTCATAGGTCAGGATTATTGAGGATTCTGTTTATGTTTTGTTTGCTCACAATTGTTGGTTGATGTTAATGATGAACCTTGCTGTTATAAACCCTAGAGTTTGCCAGAATTTCCACATGAATGTGTGTGGTTGGTTTTGTTTGTATTTGCCTGAACTTGTTGTTATTGCTATGCTGACAGCCATGCTATAGATTGATGATGATTTTGATGAACATGAATTTCACACCCTGCTGCTGTTAAACTACCTGTCCTGTCCAGAATTTTCATTGAATGATGAATGAAAGTACTGCTGTTATGATGATGTTGTTTTGCTATTAATGCTTATTGCCATATGCTGGATTTGTTTTCGTTCATGTCCATGAATGCTGACTGTTTACAAATGAATGCTGATTATTTACAAATGCCATGCTATTGTTTTGTGTTGTTTGATCTGTTGATGAAGAATGATGAATGCTGCTATTGCTAAACCCTGCTACTATGTTTCAAACCTTAGAACCTGCCAATATTTCGCATGAACAGATGGTTTGTTTTGTTGTTATGTTATGGTTGTATGAAGAGTTTTTATTAGATGCTATGCTGTTGTAATTGCTTGGGCAAATTATGCTTGTTGGTGCTGTTTGTGAGTTTTTGGTTTCAGTTTGAATCGATTGCATGAGAACAAGTTGATTTTATTGCCCTGTTGCCAAATCCTAAGGGTTTCTAAAACCAGATGGGAATTTCAAATGTTTGGTTTTGTGTTGATCGTGCTGCTCATCGTGCCTTGCTGTGTACCTGTGGTTGATAGGTTTTCGTTTTTACTGATTGATGCATGAATGTTGAATGCATATGGTTGCTTCCTAAAACCCTAATGCTGCATGATTTCCCAGAATCTTGAAGCTGGATTGGCTGTCTTGGTTTTTCTCCCATGCGTTTACTGTTTCATTGGAAATTAGCCAATCAGGACATTTCCTGGGTTGGCCTAAAACGCTGCAGTTTCGTTTAATGAACCCATTATTTACTGAAATGCCATCGTTGACCTCGTTTGACCCCACTTGCCTTGCTATTTTGTTTCATATTTCACCCATTTTCATCCAAAATTCCACAATTATTTTCTCCTTCATTTTTTACCAAAAAATTATGAAATTTTTTACACATGATCACAAATGAGTCTAGAATTTAATGGTGAATTTTAATTATTTTTCCATTGGTTGGTTTTCAATTGATAATCATTTTTCCAACATGTGTGCATAATTGATACATCTCACCATTTCAATTGTGAAATATTCATGTTATATCCAATGCCTTTGAGATTTTTTGTGGTGAAAATAGACTCCTTGACCTTCATTTCCATATAGACTTTGTGCATTTATCATTGGTGGATTGAGAGTTATGAATTTTTGAAATTGTGTATTGCATTGGGTGTCATACCCTGATCATGTATTTTCACAAATTTTGTTCACATGCTTCCTTGCATCCAAATGGCCCCAAATTTTGCATGAATGATCCCTTGTATGTCTAATTGATGTATGAATTTTCTTGGAATTAATCTTGCTGTTTTCCATTTGATTGTGAATTTTCTTCCCTGCCTAGTCAATGGTTGACTTTTTGTGCCATGCCTTGCCAAATCCTTTGTGAAATTCTCAAATCATATTGTATGTCCATGAAATTTCATATGTGATAATTAGACTCTTTGAGCTTTGCATTGGTGTTAATCTCATTCATTTCTCTTCTGTTTTCAATTTGATATGGATTTTTGAAGTTGACCCATGTTTGTTGACTTTCACCATGCCTACTTGAATTTGATTTGACTTCATGAATTTCATTGACTGCCTTCCTCTCATCCAAATGCCATGAAATTTGACATGCTTACCATGCTAGATGTTAGGATTGAGTGTGATTTATTTCATGATTTTTGGAATTGTTTGAGTTGACTTTTGATACAAGTCATTCTGTTGACTTTTGTATGCTTTCCTTTGCCATGTTTTGACTTCAAATATCCATGAAATGACAATGATGCATGATTTGAATGTGGGCCCAATTGTGTTTGCTTTCTAATTGGTTGACTTTGACTTTGAGTTGACTTTTCTTTGCTGCCTTGACTTTTTCTTTCATGTTTGACCCTAGGCTAGTCTTAGTGGTCCTTGGGACTTATGTTGAGTTCATCTGTTTCAGGTTGAGCACAATGCTTCAAAGATCACTCAAACTTGTTTGAATTTGATTTGTTTATCCTATGCTAACCTTTGTTTTGCAGATGGTTGGACTCATAACTTGAGTCTTATGCTTTGCTCAGTTGATCCCCTGTGTTGACTGTTTGCCATTTCTTTTGATTTAAACTTTTGACTTGTTTACTAATAAGTTTGACTTTTTCAGGTACTTTAGTTGCTTAAGTTCTCTGAACTTGCTTGCTTTGCTATTTTAGCATTTGCTTTTGAGGTATAAACCTTTCTTTCTTCATGTAGTCTGGAGACCCGGTCTGTTATTTGACCGGGCAAACTGTCTGAAGTCCTCCTTAAGAGGCAATGCCTGTGTTTGTTTAAAATTGTCCCAAGCAGGAAAAGTCCTCATTTGAGGCAATTGGTGGAAGGTAGGGATAAGCAATCTATCCCCCACTATTCAGTGTGTCCTCTCTCTGCTCCCATTACATGGTTGAAGCATCGAGATAAAAACCCAAGATCTATCGAGTCAATAATGGGGAAAGAGTTCCATCTTTCTGAACTCCCCCACTTTCTATTATGTGATGCTCTCCCTGATTAGGGATAGAAGCAATGAGGCACACCCCTCATCTCCTTTCATCTGCTTCACCTTAGCCTCTCAATGGCAAGGTTAAGAGCACACTTACCCTATTCCAGTTGGCCCTAGTGCCTAACCTTTGATGTTTGAGCCCCCTTGTTGGTGTGTTTATTTTATGCTATATATGTTTGTGATTGCTTTGTTTGCCTCTTTAGGCTTTAGTCTGTGCTTGCCCTTGTGCAATAGGTTTGTGCTTGACTTGCTTCCTGTGCAAGTCAAGTCTGTGTGGCTTAACCCTTGTGTGAGCCACACTTAGAGTTGTTTGGCCGAACTACGGCAACTCTGATTCTCACGTTCAGGTGAGATACGTAGGCACGAGACGCGATGTCTTGCCGAGTTTGACTAACCACTAACACTGATCTCTTTTCTCTCACCCCTGTTGTGATTGAGATATCCCCTTTCTCTTGCCCTTGTTGCAATCGAGACTTTGCTTTTTCCTGTGTCTGTTCAGGATAGGTTGGCCCTTGTGCCATTTAGCTAGAAACCTTAACTTAGGGTTGATTTTGCATGACAACATCTAGGCTCGAGTCGTAGTCTCCCTAGAGTTGTGTCTCCCTCTGTTATCTGGTTAGGCTAGATCCTTTATCCCTGCGTAGGGGAACTACATCGCCCTGATCTTCATACCAGATGAAGTATGTAGGCAGGAGATTGAGCCGATCTCTCCGGGCGCCTTTTCTTTTCTTTTGTGTGTGCTTGACAGTTATAGGCTCGAGTCCCCGACTCCCTATTAACTTGTTGTGTTGTTGTGTGCTTGGAAGCCGATGTAAGACCATCGAGTGGCATTTGGGTTCCAGTGTGCGTGTGTTTAGGTTCGGATGCTGATGTAAGTCCAGCAATTGGCAGTCGGGCTCCACGTTTGCCTTTGTGTGTTTGTTTGTGTGCGTGTCAGCCGAGCTACGAATGCTCTGATTCTTCTCTCGTCCGAGAAGATACGTATGCATAGGATACGATATCCTAGCGAGCATGTATCGTTTCCCCAGTCCGAACTACTTCGACTCTGATGTCTATGCCTGATAGACTAAGTAGGCCCAGGATACGATATCCTGCCGAGTCAGTTTCAGTCAGTTTCTTTTGTCTCTTTCAGCCAGTGTGTGTGTGAGTTTGAGCAGTGTTTAGCAACCAACTTTCCTTCCTTCTGTGCGTGGATCCCGTAGAGTACTACGGATGCGTAGGGTGCCTAACACCTTCCCTTCGCATAACCGACTCCCGAACCCATCCTCCTTGGTCGCGAGACCATGTTCTTTCCTAGGTTTACTTCGAGCGTTTCCTTTCCCTCTTTTGGGATAAATAACGCACGGTGGCGGCTCTGTTGTTTCTTTCTTTTCCCGCCGGTTTTTCGCGCGATGCGACAGTATGTGACTTGATTTGGATCTATGGACTTAGAGTATGTAACATCCCTGAGCTATGGAAGAGAAACTTGGCCAATGCCATTATTGTGAGACCAAACTTGGCCAATGTCATTCCTCTTATACAAGCTAGAGAGACCCCCTTTGGGTTTATCTGATACACACACTCTCTCTCCCTCTCTCTGTGTCCAATTTGTTATTTTGACCTTATTGTTACTATTTGATGCTTTCTCTTTGAGTATATTTCAAGAGATTTTTCATCTGATATACATAAAAGGACGTTGAAGGTTGCTTGCTCTGGAGTGCTAGCTTGAATATTTGGTTATCCTTATTTGATACCATTGGGTTTCTTATTATTTGCTTGGATGATTATGGCTTTGTTGCTTGCTTGACAATCCAAAGGAAATGGGTTTCTATCTGACATTATTGTCTTGTGGATACTTCCCATGGGTTAGATCTTTTCAACTCAAAACTTTTAAATCTTATCTAGGATAGCTCATTCATCTCCTCCTCCTTCTTTAATTTCAAAATCTCCCTCTCATTTTCAAAACTTCTTTGCTTGTTGTTTTTCAACTTAGACTTGTTTTAATGGGTAGAAACCTTGGTCTTACGCCATTGATTTTCAAACTATTTTCTTAATCAAATTTGTAAAAAGACTTAATCATATTGACTTTATTTTCGAAAAGACCAAAAAGAACTAACAACCTCATCTAATCATTTTGGCCACTTTGTGCCTTTTCTTCTTTTAAACTTTTCAAAAAGAAAGCATTTAGATTTGAGTTCTCATTGGTTGAGATGTAACTCTCACATTCCATGATATGTTGGTGTAAGAATTTCCATTTACTAGGGGTTAGTGGCATACTTGTTGGAAAGCCCTCATTATCGGTGGATGTTTGGTTGAGTATTCTCCCTTTGATAACAAAAGATATTTAACCTTTTAATCCACCCATGTTTGAAATTTTTACCACGAACTACGAGGTTTTGATCCCTCATTTATGTTGGTATGTAGGCATAAGACCAAAAGTCTTATCAAAAACAAAATGTAAACAATGAATTCTTCTCTCACCCCCTCATTCTATTTTTAAAACAAACATATTTTTCAACCAAAACACTTACACATAAAAAGGGCTTCCTATGAGTAACTAGGACCCTTGGGTGCTAATACCTTCCCTCTGTGTAACCAACCCCCTTACTTGTAATCTCTGACATTTTATTAGTTTTGATTTGAAAACTTCTTATCCTTGGGTTTTGTTCGTACTTTTTCCCTTTTCCTTTGGAAATAATAAAAACGCGGTGGCGACTCTGGTTTTATTGACGTTGAGGTAACCAATAGCTCAATGGTCATGAATTTATCTCTACAATGGGTAGAACTCAACAAGTTTAAGCATGAGGTTTTTGCTAAGTTTTAGAAGTTCAAGGTGAAGGTTGAAAAACAGAGTGGACAAAAGTTGAAAGTACTCAGAACTGATGGTGGAGGTGAGTATAACTCAATAGAGTTCAGAAAGTTCGTTGAGGAGAATAGAGTTAAGCATGAGGCAATTGCTCCATACACTCCTCAACATAATGGTCTTGCTGAAAGAAGAAAACAAAATTTTCTTGATATGAAAAGGAGCATGCTGAAGGAGAAGAAGTTGTCTCACACCTTGTGGAGAGAAGTTGTTGTCACTACAACATATGTGCTCAACAGGTGTCCAACAAAGAAGCTGAAGGAAACTGTTCCTTTTAAGAAGTGGAGTGGTGATAAGCAAAGTGTGAGTCATTTTAAGGTATTTGGTTATGTTTGTTACAAACATGTTCCAGGTGCTACTAGAAAGAAGTTGGATGATAGAAGTAAAGTAATTTTACTGATTAGGTACCACAATACAGATGTGTATAAGCTTTATTGTCCATTCACTAATAAGGTGGAATTCATCAGATATGTTAATGTGAATGAATCATAAGCATGGGATTGGAACGACTCTCAATCCAACTTTGGAGCAGTGTTAACACCTGAGTTAACTTCTGAAGACGTTTTTTACTCTGAAGGAGAATCTTCCTTTGAAATGGATTCTGGCTCTGAAGATGAGTCAGAGTCTGATGGTGATTCTGAGTCCAAAGATGAATCAGAGTTTGATAGTAACTCTGAAGTTGAAGAAGACTCAAAAGGTGAATTAGATGATGATTCTTATTCTGGTGGTAATCCAACCTCTGATAGTGGTCATGCCTCTGAAGGCGGACCTTATGAAGATTGAGCTATTGTAGGTGGTCTAACCTCTAAAACTAGACCACAGAGAATTCGTCAAATACCACGAAGATTTGCAAAGTTTAATATGTTGTAAGATACTGAGATAGACTCTGAATGGGAAGTTATCCAGTGTGTCATGTTAGTAGACTCTGAACCAGTTTGTGTTGAAGAAGCTCTCAAGAAGAAAGTGTGCCTGAAGGCCATGAAATAAGAACTTTAGGCTATAGAAAGAAACAAGACTTGGGAGTTGACTGAGCTTCCAAAGAACAAGAAAGCCAATAGCGTCATATGGGTTTTCAAGGTGAAACTGAAGCCAGATGGATCAATTGGCAAATGCAAAGCAAGGTTAGTAGCAAGAGGATTTCTACAGAAATTTGGGTTAGATTACTTTGAAGTGTTTGTGTCTGTAGCTAGACATGAAACAATCAGATTGGTGATTGCTATAGTTGCAAGTATGAATTGGTCTCTGATACATCTGGATGTGAAATCTGCCTTTCTAAATGGTCTATTACAAGAAGAGGTATATGTGTCACAACCTTCTGGATTTATAAAAAAGAATCAAGAAGGGATGGTGTACATATTGCATAAAGCATTGTATGGACTAAAACAAGCTCCTAGAGCTTGGAATCTGAAAATTGATTCATTTTTCAAGCTCCAAGGATTCATAAAGTGTGAAATGGAGTATGGTGTTTATGGTCAGTATACTTCTGAAGGAAATATGATTCTAGTGTGTCTCTATGTTGATGATATATTGCTCATAGGAAGATGTTCAAATGAGATAATGAAGTTCAAGAAGGTACTGATGAATGAGTTTGAGATGCCTGGTCTGGGAAATATGATATATTTTCTAGGGATTGAGATTATGTACTCTGAGAAGGATATCATTTTGCATCATCTGAAGTATGAACTTCAACTTTTAAAGAGATTCGAGCTGATAAATTGCAAGACTGCAATCACACCTGCTGAAACGAATCACAAGTTTGATTTTGATATTGAGGGTCATGATGTAGATGTTATAACTTTTAAATAGTTGGTTAGCTCATTGAGATATCTCTATAACACTAGATTTGACATTTGTTATGCAACTGGAATGGTAAGTAGGTTTATGAACAAACCAAAGTGGTCACATTACCAAGCTGTTGTCAGGATTCTGAGGTATATTAATGGGACTCTGAAGTATGGAGTGTTATTCCCTTCTAGTGTTAAGTCTAAATCAGAACTGATGTGCTATTCAGATTCTGATTGGTGCGGGGACAGAGTTAACATAAGAAGTACTTTTGGATATTTCTTTAGATATTTGGGAGCTCATATCTCTTGGTGCTCCAAGAAGCAACCAGTGGTTGCATTGTCAACCTGTGAAGTTTAGTACATTACAAGTGATTTGCCTGCGTGTCAAGTTATTTGGATTATGAATTTGTTGCATGATCTTAAAATCAAAGTGAACAAGCATGTGAAGTTGATGATTGACAATAAATCATCCATAAGTCTTTGCAATAATTCAGTGTTGCATGGAAGAAGCAAGCATATTGACACGAAGTTTCATTGTATGAGGAATCAGGTTTATAATAGAGTGATAGAAGTTGTACATTGTAGTACTCAGAAGCAACTTGGAGATATACTAACTAAAGTTGTCAAGACTAAATACTTTATCCATTTGAGAGATGGAATCGGTGTTGTAGATTTTAGTTAGCTGAATATGAATTAAGGGATGGTGTTAGATATAATTCATAGTTTAGAAGTTTCGTTGTTCAGAAGTTATAGGCTTCAGAACCTTACTCAGCGTAGCTGAGAAGTTGGGGTTCAGAACCTTAGTGTTAACTTATGAGCTGTAGTTGTTTTAAGTTTTCAAAAGGTGCATTGTTCAGCTAATGTAGGTTATCATTTTGCCTACGTGGCATTTTTTGTTTTGTATTTAAACAAGTTATGTAACAGAAATTCATAGCATCGTCTTTCATTCAAAAGTTAGTTACACTTTTCTCTGTCTTCCTCTCTTTTCATCTTCATCTTCATCTTCAACCTTGTGCATCAACACAAATGGTATCAGAAATCAAACAAGCAGAAGCTGGTGGACATGTGATGCCTAAGGTTGACGAGAGTGGGGAGTGTCCGCCAGTGTGCGGGGCATGGATAATGAACAACTCCTAACAACTTTTAGGAAAAGGAATACATGAATGAAAAAAATTCACAATAGAATGAGAGGATTGAGAATTTGAAATTATGGGACTATATAATTGAAAGAATGCTTTTAAAATTGATTTGTAACATATATATATATATATATATATATATATATTATATATATATATATATATATATATATATATATATATATATATATATATATATATATATATATATATATATATATATATATATATACCAATTAGATGTGTCTTTTTTTCAATAGCCCTTACATACCATAAGAACTCGATAATTAAATATGTTTTGGTTATAACACACTTTAGAGGGTAACATTGTAAAAAAAATCCCAAATAATTTACTCACATGTCTCAATTTGAAGGGATGGTTCGCGTGTGTGGAGTATTTGGAAATCCATGAATGAAAATTTGTTTGGTAACAAGGAATTAGACTTGGGAAAGCTAGTCCAGGGGTCCTGCCAGTGCTGTATTTTCTCGGGTATTTGGTTCGACGTTGTTCATTCGTTTCAGGTTGCAGTCCCGACGATGGTTAATTTTGTTTCTTTGGCATGTATCTTAGGCATGCTGGTTTGTTTTTGCTTTGTTGGAGAATCTTCTACTCTTAATTGTTGTGGTGTGTTTGGTTTGATGTTGGCTCCGGTTTTTACTGTTGGAGTTGTTGTTCATAGCAGTGCAGTGAGGCATTGTTGTTCCAGTTTGGCTTATGTCTGTTTTTGCTTTTTCCTTGCATATTTAGCCGGTATTAGTGGAGTGGAGTATTTTGGTTTTGGGGATATTATTGTTGTTATCTTAGATTAGGAGTGTTTTATTTTATCCAGTATTGGTGTTTCTTTGATCTTTTTTAATTTTGTTTGTATTTGTCTTTTTCTTGGTTTTTTGTATCAGGATGTCTTGGCATTGCAATTGCACTAGAGTCCCACATTGTTTTTTTCATAAATAATTTTAGTGTTTATAAAGGTCAACAATGCAATAACCAATGTCTTCTTGAGCTCAACCTTGAAATAGATGCAATAATGAATTGGGTCATGGCCCAGTAATTCTTTTCAAAATTTTAAATAATTAATTTCTAAAAATATTAATTAAAATATTAATTATTAATTTATTCTATAAAAAATATTAATTATTAAATTATCCTACTCATCAATGACATATCATTAAAAATTATTTTTGTATCCCAATCATCAATGTCACATATGTAAAAGTGGATGAGGAGTATAAAAATCCAAAGACCATCAAAACTAAGAGACCAGAATCGCTGGTTTTGTAATAGGGGGATCAACGGTTTAAAACGCTCAAATTAGAAGGACAAAAATTGCACTTAAGCCTAAAAAATTAATTTAACCCTAATTAATCATAATATTAATCTATTCCTAGATAAAAGTAACTTAATATTAATAAAAACAATATTAATATTAATCTATCCACATTTAACTAATAACGTTATTATAATCTATTCTTCCCCTGCTATTAAAATAAATAATCCCCCTAATTATTATTTTTTACTAATGTATTTTAATAAGACAAAATGTCCTAGTTACTAATGATAATATCCCTCTAGCATAACTCCCTAAATTATTATGTTTCAAACAACATCACTAAATTAAAACAAATCCCTAAGAGGGACTAAAAAGTCAAAATGGTCCCCCTTTGACTTTTTAGGTCATTGGGGTTGATCAGATGTCTTATAAAGGGCCTTGAGCATGTCAATAACCTAAATTCTATATCAATAACAAGAAAGAAATAGTGATCAAAAATTTGGGTACGACAAAAAGACTTGCGATTTTGAAATTGTTGCTTTAGAAATATAAAATAAAATAATAATTAAAAATTAAACAGAGCAGTTGAACGGTTTAAAATCATATGAGTGAACATGCTAGGGAAGGTGTATGATTTGATCCTTCAATAGTTTTAACCTGACCTTGCAACAACTTATTTCACAATATTAACTATTGGTTCTTAAGGGTGTTTACTGCTAAGTCCTTAGTGAGAAAATCTTTCAACATTCAAATTAACTCATATGTCCATAGTGAATTATAGATAAAGTTAAGCATTACTTTATCAATAATATTCCAGTTTCCACAAGGTATCCTTAGTTCTAGGTGATATCTACTATGAAATACTCTCAAATTGAGCATTAACAATGGCAGTCCAGCCTAAAGATTAACCATAAACAAACTAACTTTTTCTGAAAGAGAAAGCATTAGGAACAAATTGAAAGTAAATCAAATATCATAAAATTGTTTTTATCACGAGGTTCAAATCAGAATCATTTAACAAATTCGAATCAAGGTCACCCCCTAACATTTGGAGGTTTAGCTACTCATAATAAAAAAAAGAAAACCATTATAAAAGTTGTAAACATTACAGATCAATAGATGAAATAAATCTTCAATCACGTAAAGCTCATGAAAATATTGATCCACCTTGAAAATCTGAGTTTTCCAATCCTCTAAACATGTCTTTGCCGTAAAAAATTGTCCAACACTTGGAAATTCATGTTTCTCAACTGAATAAGGGAAATTCGGGATTTTTCAGATCTGGATTGTGTCATACACGTATGTCCCTCCCTGATACACGCATGACACATTTTTGAACTACCTCATACGCGTATGGCTCAAGGTAAGGCGTATGGTCTTCCTTGACCCATACGCGTAAGGGCATGACCTGCATAGGGAGTCTGAGGTGGTTGGCTCCATACACGTATGGACCTTCTCATATGTGTATGTGCAGAAGCTTTCTTTTTTCATGCTCCATGTTGTTACGAGTATGGAACTTGGTGGTAATGAGTGGCCACACACGTATGAGATCCCTCATATGTGTATGGGCGGGAGATGGTCATTTTTCTTTTTTCTTCTTTTGCTCATGTATTTTTGTCTGAACTTTTCTCTAGTTAATTTCCTTTTGACTCTTCACACCTGAAAACATATGAAATACTATCCCAAGCGCGTAAAATAGCTCAGAGATAATAAAATCATTGCATATCAAGACACGATAGAAAACTACTAAAAATTGACCTACATTATTATAAAACCAAAAATACTTTACATGCTTTTGATATTCAAATGATGATAAATCTAACGCAAATGGTGACTGATTAGTTTTTGTTCCGTTATTTCTAGTCGTTTTACCTAGCATTTCATCGCATTTTAATCATTTTATTTTCGTTTATCGTATTTTATGCTTTAGTTATGTGTTTTTACTATTTTAGGGCCTAATGGGTATTCGAAATGAAAAGGGATCGAACACGAGCGAAACATGGAAAAAAAGGTAAATGTCAGAAAGTACCCGTACAAAAACCAAAGGGCTGCTACGGTCAACTGTAACAGCTGATATGGGTCGTAGCAGTAAGGTTCCTAGGGTTTCCACTTTGTAGTTCTCTAGTACTTAGACCAGAGGTCTTCTACGGCAACCCGTAGCAGCTGTTACGGGCCGTAGCATGAAGGTGATGCAGATTTTGGTTATTTCCTTTTTTTAGACTGATTCTCGTGTTTTTGGCTTTTAGGTATGATTTGATTTTATCTAATTCTAGTGTAATGAGCATTGAACAAGAGATTTTATTCTAGTTTTAGGTTTTTCTATAAAACTCATAGTTGGTTATGAGTTTAGGAGCCCAGATTTTATTCTACAAAGGTTTTACGCATTTTTTGTTTCCTCTGTACTCAAGTCTCCTTTGGAGCAATTTGGATCAAAGCTTTTAATTCAGGTTTTTATATTTGTTTTCATATTTAATTTCTTATATATTTCAATTGCATATTATGAATTCATCTGTGATCATTGAATTGATTGTGTATGCACTCACCATGAGTGAGTAGTCCATTAAGGACTGGGGGTTATGGGAATCATCTTTATAACCTTTTGTATGATTTGTCACATGTCAATTACGAGAGCATTTGTCTAAGTTTAATTTATCACCTGAGTCCATGCATTGCAACTGTTGTACGAAAGTAAAGTGTTTTTAGTTATTGACCATAGTCTGAAAGGATATGTGTCGATACCGGAGCACAAATTTTTAAACTGTCAAATCCAATACAACGAAAGCGTTAGGACGAATTTGAGAAAGTTTTATAGCTGAGCAAAAGTAACGAATATTTGGCGAATAATCTGATTGTGCGAGAGTAGAAGAATTATTTGTCATCGATATGGCAATGCGCTGGCGAAAGCGGATATTTCCTACATTTATCTATTTTCTATAAATTATGTCAAAATTTTCGTAATAGAAGTGACTTGGATTGTACGAATGTGTTAGAGTAAGAACCATAACCCTAGGTCATGTTTGCCTTAATTAGAATTTAAGTGATTTTGCAAACAAACTATTTTTATTTAATTGCTTTTTCATTTAAGTTGTTTTCACTAAAACTCATATTATTGATTCCTCTAAATATACATCGATAAGACGGAATTCGATACTTAAACCATTAATCTCTATAGTTCTATAACTTTTTCCTACTTCGCACAGCCGTACACTTGTGACGTGATAACATCAATATTGCGACCCAAAAACTTATGTTTCCAATATGCAATATTTAAAATAAAATAAAACATATCTTTGTGCAAATGTGCCATCTCCCCCCAACCTTGTGATTTAGAAGCACCACCACCTATAAGTTATACCTTTTGAATATCTTTAACTTGTTTAAAAATGATTATTATGATGTTTGTTTGAAGGGTGGTCCAAGAGTTTCTTCACCAACCCTTAACAAATTCATGTTTATTCCTTCTAAATAAGAGACCATATAATAGATACCTACGATTCTAGTATAACCATCACATATTTCATACAAATAATATATTTCAATTTGTGTTTTTCATGATAATAGAACATATCAATTTACCATGAGTCCCTCATCCTCAGAACATCATATAAGCGGGGAAATCATAAATTGTTTGAATTAAAGATGATTTCATCATAAAGTTTTCTTTTGGTGTGATATCATATGTCAATACTTCACTAAACAACCTCTTCAAATCTTCAATCAAATATTTTAAATAAATACCAGCATTAGTTGATGGACTATGTCAGTTTATTATTACAACAACCAGGAGAAAGATTATATGAGGTTATAATAATAGACTAACTAGAATAAAGAGTAGAAGATATCCTGAGCATAATCCAAACCAAACATTGCATGGATTTGATGGAGAATGAGGACACACTCGATCAAAGTGCTTCCATGTCTCATCTATTTAGCATGATTTGTCCTCACTTAAATATTTTTATAAAAAAAATCTTAAAAGATTACATATTCAAAGAGTGTTTAATCCAAATACGTTTACCTGTAAAATACTTATAGTATGAACTACCATAGAAAAGACATATACAATGAGTGTTTGCTAGAAGCTTTTTTAGGAAAAAGGAATTCATGAATAGATTAAATTCACACAATAATAAGAGGTATCTAGAGGATGTGTAAGAATGAGACTGTAGGGTTGAATGAATACTTATAAGAATTGATTTACACTACTTATAACAATAAGATGCATCTTCTTTCATTAGTTCACATCATTAAAATTTTATAATTAAGCTTGTTTGATTTGAAATATTCATTGGATTGACAGTCTTCTATTAGAGTGAGGACAAAACGCAAAGACTCATTGATTTGTGAGATTAATTAACAATATTTAAAAAGATATGAAATATTACATTCTCTCAATCAAACACATTCTTAAATTCTGGTTAGATATATATTTTTAATGCTAATTTAAAATTTAACTTTATTTTAAAATAACAAAATAAAAAATATAATATTAAATGAATAGAAGTTAAATATCTTCTCTAACAGAATCTTAAGATAGCAATGTTAAAGAAAACATGTCCTAATGTCTCTTAACTCTTTTCCATAGTAAATAGATATTAGTAACACAATTAGAAACTTCCTTTTATTAGAATTATTTTGAAACTTAAATACAATATTTTATACCAGTGTGACTGATGTTTAAACAAAAAAAAAAAACATTTTTGTCATGAAAATCTACTTCAAAATACTGTAACATATAATCAGCAGACAAGTGTCCTATACTACATCTTTGAATATCCTCACTTTTAGATGCCATTAGGAGAGAGGCAACAAGAAAGGGAACTTTAATAAATTTTACTATATCACTCAAGAAATGCATTGAATTATTATAGATTAAAAGCTAAATCTACAGTGCCATAATCATTTATAGTAATTAACAAAGCAAAAAAATGTCATTATATTTGGGACTAATATGTCTCCAATAATTTATTATATGGCTAAGTAATATAGTACCATAGAACCCTATTGACATAAATACAACCTATAATTAACCATACATTCTTTTTTTTCCCTCTCACAGGTACAATTCAAAATGTGATTTTCATCAATAAATGTATTGAATGCATAGAGAATTTTAAAATTAAATAATCTTAAAATTTAAATTGATTGATATAGTTCAAATTGTATCTTTTAAAAATAAATAAATGAGATATTACGTGTTCAAAATTGCGTATGTCCAGTTGAATGTCCACGAATCAAATTTTTGTATGCAACCAATCCTATTTCAGAAATCTATGCCTAATAGGGAGAGAGGAAGTGAAAGCTGAGGGCTAAGGCTAGCTATGAGAGGCAAGAAAAGAAGGTTAAAGCTGTAAAAAGAAAAAACAAGATATGCAAAAGGAGAGATAAAAACAGAATGGAGTGTGTTTTGGAAATAGTTGCATAAAAGAAAGAAAATAGAGAGAGGCCCACAAAGGAATGATGAAAAAGTATACTTGAAAGGAATATGAGGTGGGTGGTAAAAGTAAAGATTTGATGGTATTGGGGTCCATCCACATTCTTTTTGCAGAGAATAAATATTATTAATATTTATTATTTTTTTACTTAAAATACTTGTTTTAGCTCTTCACTTTCTCATATTTTGTCTCTTTTGATTTAAATTTGCATTATAGTTTTTTAATTATAGTTTTTTTTAGTAATGATAATGGAGACAGAATTATGAGGGTTTGTGAAGAAGATTGAAGTGAGAGCATGTGACACTTTTCCAATAAGTCAAGATTTTACCAAATTACTTGATTTAACTCAAGTTTATAATTGCTATTTATACACCCTTTGGGAAAGTGTCTTCAAATTCAATCATGCATAACTATGATTACATTTTTAATTACAAAAATTTCAAAAAAAAGTTTAATGAATTTTAATCAATGTTTTAAAAATTGAACCGAATCGACCGGTTCAATCGGTTGGATCGAGAATTAGATATAAATTTGGTTGGATCAACTTTTCAAAATCGCTAGTGGATCAAAACCAGAGTAAAATTGGAAAAACTGGATTAAACCGTTCAAAATCATTCGAACTAATGAATCGGAGTCGGTTTTGTAAAACCGCCGGATTCACAAAACTGAATCAAATTAATCATTTTTAATTATTTTAAAAAAAAATTAATATATCAATATCAAAACCTAACCTACATTCCCCATTCACAAAAAAAAATGTGTTTATTTACAACCATACAAACTTCCAAGTTTTGTCACTTTATTATAGTTTTTTTTTCAACTACACTTCATTATCATCACGTCTTCTCTTTCAAACATACTCACAATGTTCTGTTTAATATTGATTGTTGGTCAAGTCAATATTATTTATTGTTGTCAATTATGACTTGTTTGTCGTAGTTCAACTTGAATTTATATTTGTTGTTTAATTAAGTATATTATCCTGTTTATTTTTGGTATTTGTGTTAGGATCAACTCAGATGGTCAATACGAAGAAGTATTTTACACTTTATGGCTTTTCTTAATGAGCAACACATATTTGTGAGAGACACGACACATATTTGTGAGAGACACGCCACATATTCATCCAAAATCTTAAAGTGATAGATATGTAGGTTCTCTCACTCAATGCTCCCCCTCAAGCGGAAACTCTGTTATCCGCATACACTTGTACCACCATTGACACTTTTTAGCGGGTCACCCCATACCCATTAGGAAATTTCAAACAGGTAAGTCGGTCCCTTCACTCAAACCAAGACTCATTATATCAAATGTTATGATCAATTCAGGGGGTCTATATTAGAGAGCATTTTACATTTTTTGCCTTTTCTTTAAGAGCAACACAACTTTGTGAGATACACGTCACATACTCACCCAAAACCTTAAGGTGATATGTGCGTGGATTCTCCTATTTATAAATGATCAAGTCCACATTCATAACCAATGTGGAACTTTCCCACACTACTCACACTTGTAATTTTTTTCAATAATTTGAACTTTATTTTAGTTATTATTTCTATTATTTTTATTTTTATTTAAATTAACTTATTTTATTTTATTATAATTTTTTTATTTGTTTAAATTATTCTTAAATAAAGGTTGAAATGCAGTGTACATCTATGTCGTGTTATTACATGTAATTATGTATGTAATATATCTATGAAATTTAATTTTATATTATTAATTTATTTAATAAATGATCTGACCGTATATTTCATCGGTTGAATCAATTTAATTTTAAATCAAAAGTATTTTGTTGTATGTCTTTAAAACATTGATTTTAGCTGTGGATGGCCCAAAGTTAAAGTTTTCTATCAGAAATATATATAAAGTCTATGACATTTTTCTCTTTCCTTCTTTTTATTTTTAAATATTAAGAACTGATTGACATAATAGTCTGTTATGATTAATTAGTTAATTATGGTAGTAAATTGAAGAGTACTAAAACTGTTCCATTTGATTGACATAATAGCCTATCATGACTAATTAGTGAATTATGGTAGTAAATTGAAGAGTAGTAAAATTGTTCCACTTCGATTCAATAAACCCTATCTTTATTCCTTATTATAAGCATCATTCAATAATTTTATTACATATATTAAAAATATTAACATTTTCCATTGCTTAATGATGTTCTAAAATTGTTCATAGATTACTTAATATTTTAGTTTAAAAAAATAATGCAAATATATAGTAAATTACTAAGGGGTGTTTTATGTGAAACTAATTAATAGAACAAACAATTTAAGACATGACTTATATTTTATGAATTATTTTTTCTTCAAAAAAGACTTATATTAAAGGCAAAGGTGGTATGTTACTATCATTTGTCATAAATAAAACAAATGAGAAGTTATAATTACTATTTTAAAGAGAAATAATTTAAAATTAGCTTATAGATAAACTTGTTTAACCTCCACCAACTCATCTTGAAATAATAATCTAAAAAGGATTGAAAAAATTAATAAAAGTCAAGTCCATCAAAATTATACAAGTCTTATATAATTTAATCGATTTTATGTAAATTTTAAATATTAGAAAAAGTGTGAAAATATGTATGTTAAATGGAGTTTGTTAGCATTATTTTTTCATTGATTAACATGATATAACATGAGGTAGCTCAACAGGGTTAAATTAACTAAGCTAAAGATTAAAAGAAGTGGAGATCTAGAATTCAATCTCACATATGTTTAAATATAATACTAATAATTAATTAATAACTATATCATTTATAAAACAAAACAAAACAAAATGACATAAAAATAGTGGTCTTGATAAATGTCATTATAAAGTTGTTTTAATTTTGACAAAGTATTTACATTTATGTTTAAAGAAAAGATAATTGAGAGATAGGTACTTATAGATAGATCCATATGTGATTAAATAGTCTTAGTGATGAGAAATTCAAAAACTTTAAGCTTTGGTTGTTGGTGATCCTTCATGAGATCTTAAGCGAATTTAATTAAAAGCAAGTTAATCAAGGGAATTTAAGATTATAGGGTCCCATGAATAATCATCATTACAAGCCATGTTTTCTTATATTATTATGGTGTTTGTTGCAAAAGAATACTTTACCAAAGATACGTGAAATCAATCGTGTTTCTTATATTACTCAAATGAAAATGACGATTTATAAATGTTAAGGCCCTTGTTATGTAATGAACATTAAACCATACAACCGATGTGCAAAAAATGACATATATAAATCCGGAGTCAAAATAAGTCATCATGACATACACAATAAAGTCGAAATAAATAAAAATAAAATACAGCCGAACATAAATCCAAACTACAAATACTATCAACTATTGCGTATGCCAAACTCGAGCTCGTCGGATAACTTAGAATTCAAGTACACCAAACAAGCGGGACCCCAGTTATACTCATGGATCCGCTCAATGTCCTCGAAGTATTGTAGGTAGAGGACATCTAGATAAGTGGCACTCTTGTCCACAAAAATGGCAGTGCCAACCAAATATAACAAATATGCCCTCGTAGCATATGCTCTATGCTGCCCCACCTGCTACTCATCACTAGCAGTTTGTTATACTCTAACCAGCTCATATGTATATACCTTCTTCAGGAATCGAAACCTAGCATGAGCCCCTCTGGTGGCTTCAAACTCCCTCAAGGCAGCGTCTAGGTCAACTCTCATATAGTCTACCATCAACTCAAGTTCCGCATCTCTACTAATCCTCCCATGATCTAAAAACTTCCCCCTAATCAGAAGATGCAGCAGACGCGACACGCCGTCGTGTGTGGCAGACATCTCACCAAATGGTAGATGAAATGATAAGGTCTTAGTATGTCATCTCTCTACAAATGCATTAAGCATCTTGTGGTTCATGATAACATAATTGATCTTGCATAAGTCATTCATCCCAGATAGCTGTAAAGCAGCCTGAAACCACTTGTCAATAGGCTGATGCAAGCCAGTAATTTTTCCCCATGGTTAATGAATTTCAGCGGATCTTGGTCCTGTAGAAAAATAAACCATTCTAAGAAACTTATAATATAATAATAAAACGTAATTTAAAAAGTGAATTCAACTAATTTTACCTTTCCATCCCAAATATGTCTGGCAGTATGGTTCGGGTAAAGAGGCAGCAATGAAAACTCTAATGGGTCTCTTCCAAATACCTTAGTTGCCTCATCAACCTAAGGTCCCTTCGGTGCCTGGGGTGGCACGGGTGCCTCTAGTGACTAAGGTCCCTCCGGTTCTTGGAGATAGATGAGCCCCAGAAGTAGACGTCTCTACTTCAACCGGGTTAGAGGGAACAAGAGTCTACGAAATCTGACTTTTTTTCCTCCAGACAGATGCATGTTGTGCAATCCTGCTGCGCCTCAATTTCTCGTCTCTATCATCCATAACGTTTGTAAGTAAACCAGACAAGTGGCACATAATTATTACAAGCAACCCTACAAATAAGAAAAGGAAATAAAATGCATAATGATAAAATACGAAGATGCATCTCTGGTTCTTGGGAATCTAAACGTTGAAAAACTAAGGAGATGCATCTTCAAATTTTCCTTCAACTTTCATTTTCGTCAATGACGCTAATGTCGGCCACTAAGACCCCAAAAACAATGCATTGATGATTACTTTTAACTATTAAACACATTTCTCATAATGTATCTGTAACGGTTTCTTATTTTTATTATAGTTATTATTAATAAAAAATCAATTTTAATGTGGTCCATAGTTTTGGGATTTCGGTTCTGAAAAGGGTATGATTTATTTTGGTTTTAATGTAAATTGATATGACCATTTAATTGGGTGGTAATGAGTTTTAATGGCTTTAAATTCTTGATGGTAGAATCAAGCCTATAAAAAGTATTTGGTCCCCAAAGCTTTCTCTCATCAGAAAAGAAATACACCATCTATATTGAGAGAGCAAGAACTTAGAAGAATCAAAGGCAGTGCACTCACAATACTGCAACAATGGCTGGAGGTAAAACCTCTAATTCTATTTCCGCATTTTGTTTTATTGATCTTGTTGTTCTTTTGTTATCAGGAAAATAGGATCAATATATATATATATATATATATATATATATATATTAATCTAACATTTGGTATCAGAGCCTCTACTCCCTCTGCCTTATTTTCGAATGGTTCTTCCATATTCGGTATTTTTTTGTGATTTAATTTTGAGTTTTGAATTTTAGAATATTATGTTTCAAAACATATCAAAAGATTAAATAATTTACTTTCTAAATTTTTTTTTCTAGAAACTTACGGCATGAACAGTAATCGCGTGAACAGTAATAAAATTATTTTCCTGATCCATGGCATTCATGAATGTTACCGCTGGGCTGCTTTGTTAAACATGTATTTTGATTCTGTTCATATCCATATGATTTCATTTTTACTGATCTTATGCCTTATTATTTAATCTTTGAATTAAATTTTTGCATAAATTAAAATTGATTTATAATGTTATTATTTTGTTAAGCAATTGTATAAGAGATCTTATTTATTTAATTTTATTCTCTCATATAATTGAGTTACTACGTCTAGTGATCGTTATAATTTTGATTAATTTGGATTAGCCACAACATCCTTAAATTAATTGAGATTATTTTTTTAAAGTTTTGAGATCACATAAATTATTAGACATAAAATTGTAATTAATTATACATGGTATAATGAATTTTATCCTACGGGAATTTTTATTATATTTGTATGATTAATTGGGATAAAATGTCAAAATATTTTCATAACTTGTCCACATGAATTATGAATTGGTACATAATTTGATAGTTTTATCATAAAATATTAATTTTGGATAGAAAAACAAATTTATATCATGCACGTAAAGTGTGAGGTTTGAAAAATCTATCGCAATTTTTTTAAAATCTTATTACATTAAAATTTAGCCCACAGGTAATTTTTATGTTGCAAGATTTATTTTATGGTATGTTTATATTGATAATACATACACTTTGGATAATATTTATGCCTCAAATTTTGACATCAATTTTGTTTATCTTTTTAGCTTCTCAACCTGCTAATTTTTTTGATATCCGATGTGATATTCCCGAGCTCAAAGGAGATAACTATAAGGTGTGGAAGGAAAGAATTCTCCTCCATCTAGGATGGATGAACATACATTATGCTATTAGGAAAGACGAACCACCTGCAATTACAGATGAAAGTACTCTAGCTGCAATCGCACTATATGAGCGGTGGGAGAGATCCAACCGGCTCAGTGTGATGTTCATTAAGACTAAGGTCACAGGTGGAATACGTGGTTCTGTCGATCAGCATGAGAATATCTGTGATTTGCTGAAAGCCATTGACGATCAGTTCGTCACTTCTGAAAAGGCTTTGGCAAGCACATTAATTATGAAATTTTCCTCCTACCGACTCACTAGTGTGAAAGGTGTGTGTGAGCACATAATGGAAATGCGTGACATTTCAGCTCAACTTAAGAAACTTGAGGTTGATATGTTTGACTCCTTCCTGGTGCACTATATTCTGAACTCTCTTCCGTCTGAGTATGAGCCTTTCAAGATCTCCTATAATACACATAAAGACAAATGGTCAATCAATGAATTAATGACCATGTGTGTTCAAGAAGAAGAAAGGCTTGTAATGGAATAGAGTGAGAGTGAATTGCTAACAAGCACTCGCGGGAAGAATAGAGCTTTCAAAACTAACAAGTCACAAGCCAATCAGAAAGGGAAATTCAAAATACCACCACAAGGTGATATCAAGAAAGAAGCAAAGTGTTACTTCTGTAAAAAGGGAGGACACATGAAGAAGGAATGCCTTGGATTCAAAGAATGGCTTGAGAAGAAATGTAATTTATTCTCATTTGTTTGTTATGAATCTAATATGACCGATGTTAATATTAACACCTGGTGGATTGATTTAGGATCAACAATCCATATAACAAATTCCTTACAAGGTATGCAAAACCTAAGGAAGCCAGTGGGAAGTGAGCGGATTGTCCTATCAGGAAGCAGGATGGGCTCACATGTGGAAGCTATTGGAACTTGCAATTTAATTTTGAATAATGGTTTTGTTTTGAAATTAGAAATGACCTTTTATGTACCAAGTTTCTCACGAAACTTAATTTCAGTTTCTAGACTTGTACCTTTTGGATATTCCTTTAATTTTAAAGACACCTTGTTTGAATTATTTTATAATTCGGAATGTGTTGGGAATGGTATATTGTCTGATGGTCTTTATCGTATTAATTTACAAATTGAATCCATTTATAGTTCAATGCATGTTCAAACTGGCACTAAGCGGTGTAATATTAATGAGAATTCTTCTATGTTATGGCATCGGAGATTAGGACATATCTCCATAGAGAGAATTAAAAGGTTAGTAAAAGATGGGGTACTTAATACTCTAGATTTTGCTGACTTTGAAACTTGTGTTGACTACATTAAGGGAAAGCAGACAAACATGTCTAAGAAAGGTGCCAATAGAAGTTCAAGTATATTAGAAATAATTCATACAGACATATGTTGTCCTGATATGGATGCACATGGTCAGAAATATTTCATCACTTTCATATATGATTATTCACGATATATGAATATTTATTTGCTTAACAATAAATATGAAGCATTGGATGCCTTCAAAGTCTTTAAGGCTGAAGTTGAGAACCAGTGTGGAAAACAAATAAAGATAGTGAGATCAGATCGGGGTGGTGAATACTATGGTAGATACATTGAGAGTGGACAAGCACCTGGTCCATTTGCTAAGTTTCTTCAAGAACATGGGATTGTTGCCCCAATACACCATGCCCGGTTCTCTGAACCAAAATGGTGTTGCAGAAAGAAGAAACCGAACATTATTGAACATGGTGTGGAGTATGCTTAGCAACTCTAATCTTCCTAAATCATTGTGGAATGAAGCACTAAAGACGGCTGTGTATATTCTAAATTGGGTTCCATCCAAGGCTGTCCCAAAGACACCATTTGAGTTATTTAAAGGATGGAAGTCGAGTTTACGACATATGCGCGTTTGGGGATGTCCGTCTGAGGTGAGGATTTATAACCCACAAGAAAAGAAACTAGATCATAGGACCATTAGTGGGTATTTCATTGGATATGCTGAAAGGTCTAAAGGTTATAGATTTTATTGTCCATCTCATACAACTAAGATTGTGGAGTCAAGAAATGCAAAGTTTTTTGAAAATCATTTGACTAGTGGGAGCGATCAAATCAAAAATTCATCTTTTGTGCATGATCATATAGAGTATGAACCTTTCACTTCAAGTAATAGATTGGTTACTATTTACAATATCCCTCAAGTTCAAATGGATGTTGATCAACCAATCATCGAGACTCCATAAGCTACTGATGATCCAGTAAATCAAGTTGGTCATCAAGATGATGAACAATTAGTTGAACAACAAGATCCACAAGAAAATGTTGATCAAACATTAAGAAGATCTACTAGGACAAAAAAATCAGCTATTCCTAATTATTACATTGTGTGTCTACAAGAATCTGACTATAATGTTGGAGCTGAGAATGATCCTGAGAGCTTTAGACAAGCCATGAGTTGCAAAGAGTCAAATTTGTGGTATGATGCCATGAATGATGAAATGAATTCCATGAAAAACAACAAAGTATGGGATCTTGTAGAGTTACCTAATAGGGCAAAGGCCATTGGTTGTAAATGGGTCTTTAAAACCAAGAAAGATTCATTAGGAAACATTGAGAGATACAAGGTCAGACTCGTTGTTAAGGGATTTACTCAAAAGGAGGGAATCAATTACACTAATACTTTTTCTCCTGTATCAAAGAAAGATTCTCTTCGTGTCATCTTGGCATTAGTTGTACATTTTGACCTTGAGTTTCATCAAATGGATGTAAAAACAACCTTTCTTAGTGGTGATTTAGAGGAGGAGGAGGTTTATATGAAACAACCTGAAGGTTTCTCTTCTAATAGTGGTGAGCATTTGGTTTGCAAGCTTAAGAGATCCATATATGGGTTTAAACAAGTCTCTCGTCAATGGTATCTTAAATTCCATGAAACGGTATCCTCATTTGGGTTTATTGAAAACCCCATGGATCAATGTATATACCAGAAGGTCAGTGGGAGTAAAATTTGTTTTCTCATTTTGTATGTGGATGACATATTACTTGCAACCAATGATAAAGGTTTTCTACATGAGGTGAAACAATTCCTCTCTAAAAACTTTGATATGAAGGATATGGTGAGGCATCTTATGTCATTGGCATTAAGATCCACAAAGATAGACTTCGGGGAGTTTTGGGTACATCACAAGAAACCTACATCAATAAAGTTTTAGAGAGATTTAGAATGAAAGATTGTTCATCAAGTGTTGCACCCATTGTCAAGGGTGATAGATTTAATTTGAATCAATGCCTAAGAATGATTTTGAGTGGAAACAAATGAAGAACATTCCATATGCTTCTGTTGTTGGAAGTCTTATGTATGCTCAAGTATGCACAAGGCCCGACATTGCATTTGCTGTTGGAATCTTAGGAAGACATCAGAGTAATCCAGGTATGGATCACTGGAAAGTTGCAAAGAAGGTGTTAAGATATCTTAAAGGAACAAAAGATTACATGCTAATGTATAGGCAGACGGAAAATCTTGATGTGATCGGCTATTCAGACTCCGACTTTGCTGATTGTGTTGATTCTCGCAAATCAACATCAGGATATATTTTTAGGATGGCTGATGGAGCTATTTCATGGAGAAGTACTAAGCAAACCTTGGTTGTTACTTCTACTATGGAAGCCGAGTTTGTCTCCTGTTTTGAGGCTACTTCTCATGGTGTATGGCTTAAGAGTTTTATTTCTGGGCTTAGAATCATGGATTCTATTTCTAAACCTCTGAAGATTTTTTGCGATAATTCAGCAGCTCTCTTTATATCTAAGAACAATAAAAGTGGAAGTCGAAGCAAGCACATCGACATAAAGTATTTAGCCATTAGAGAAAGAGTTAAAGATGAAATAGTAGTTATTAATCACATTAGTACTGATTTAATGATCATTGATCCTTTGACTAAGGGCATGCCACCAATAAAATTTAAGGATCATGTAGAGAACATGGGACTTGGGTCCTCCTTATGATTGTATACATACAGTTTATTAATAAAACTCTTATATTGTGATGTTTTCTCATTTTCATGCGCACATCAGTTTGAGAAAATATGTTACATCTGGACCAAGAGTAAACATTGGTTTATTCATCAAGTTAGTTACCACATTACAGATATATACTTGAAAATAGACATGTTGTAATACATATATGAGACTACTCGCTTTAAGAGGGACTATCTCTATGATTCACATATTTATTTCTTGAGTAAGTTTTCCATGACTCATTTATGCCAATAATCAGTTTTATGGACCAAGTGGGAGAATGTAACGGTTTCTTATTTTTATTATAATTATTATTAATAATAAACCAATTTTAACGTGGTCCATAGTTTGAGATTTTTGTTCTGAAAGGGGTATGATTTATTTTGGTTTTAATGTAAATTGATATGACCATTTAATTGAGTGGTAATGAATTTTAATGGCTTTAAATTCTTGATGGTAGAATCAAGCCTATAAATAGTATTTGGTCCCCAAAGCTTTCTCTCATCAGAAAAACATACACCATCTATATTGAGAGAGCAAGAACTTAGAAGAATCAAAGGCAGTGCACTCACAATACTGCAACAATGGCTGGAGGTAAAACCTCTAATTCTATTTCCGCATTTTGTTTTATTGATCTTGTTGTTGTTTTGTTATCAGGAACATAGGATCAATATATATATTAATCTAACATTTGGTATCAGAGCCTCTACTCCCTCTGCCTTATTTTCGAATGGTTCTTCCATATTCGGTATTTTTTTGTGATTTAATTTTGAGTTTTGAATTTTAGAATATTATGTTTCAACACATATCAAAAGATTAAATAATTTAGTTTCTAATTTTTTTTTTCTAGAAACTTACGGCATGAACAGTAATAAAATTATTTTCCTGATCCATGGCATTCATGAATGTTATCGCTGGGCTGCTTTGTTAAACATGTATTTTGATTCTGTTCATATCCATATGATTTCATTTTTACTGATCTTATGCCTTATTATTTAATCTTTGAATTAAATATGTGCATAATTAAAATTGATTTATAATGTTATTATTTTGTTAAGCAATTGTATAAGAGATCTTATTTATTTAATTTTATTCTCATATAATTGAGTTAATATGTCTAGTGATCGTTATAATTTTGATTAATTTGGATTAGCCATAACATTCTTAAATTAATTGAGATTATTTTTTTAAAGTTTTGAGATCACATAAATTATTAGACATAAAATTGTAATTAATTATACATGGTATAATGAATTTTATCCTACGGGAATTTTTATTATATTTGTATGATTAATTGGGATAAAATGTCAAAATATTTTCATAACTTGTCCACAGGAATTATGAATTGGTACATAATTTGATAGTTTTATCATAAAATATTAATTTTGGATAGAAAAACAAAATTATATCATGCACGTAAAGTGTGAGGTTTGAAAAATCTATCGCAATTTTTTTTAAATCTTATTACATTAAAAATTTGCCCACAGGTAATTTTTATGTTGCAAGATTTATTTTATGGTATGTTTATATTGATAATACATACACTTTGGATAATATTTATGCCTCAAATTTTGACATCAATTTTGTTTATCTTTTTAGCTTCTCAACCTGCTAATTTTTTTGATATCCGATGTGATATTCCCGAGCTCAAAGGAGATAACTATAAGGTGTGGAAGGAAAGAATTCTCTTCCATCTAGGATGGATGGACATAGATTATGCTATTAGGAAAGACGAACCACCTGCAATTACAGATGAAAGTACTCCAGCTGCAATCGCACTATATGAGCGGTGGGAGAGATCCAATTGGCTCAGTGTGATGTTCATTAAGACTAAGGTCACAGGTGGAATACGTGGTTCTGTCGATCAGCATGAGAATATCTGTGATTTGCTGAAAGCCATTGACGATCAGTTCGTCACTTCTGAAAAGGCTTTGGCAAGCACATTAATTATGAAATTTTCCTCCTACCGACTCACCAGTGTGAAAGGTGTGTGTGAGCACATAATGGAAATGCGTGACATTTCAGCTCAACTTAAGAAACTTGAGGTTGATATGTCTGACTCCTTCCTGGTGCAATATATTCTGAACTCTCTTCCGTCTGAGTATGGGCCTTTCAAGATCTCCTATAATACACATAAAGACAAATGGCCAATCAATGAATTAATGACCATGTGTGTTCAGGAAGAAGAAAGGCTTGTAATGGAACAGAGTGAGAGTGCATTGCTGACAAGCACTCGCGGGAAGAATAGAGCTTTCAAAACTAACAAGTCACAAGCCAATCAGAAAGGGAAATTCAAAATACCACCACAAGGTGATATCAAGAAAGAAGCAAAGTGTTACTTCTGTAAAAAGGGAGGACACATGAAGAAGGAATGCCCTGGATTCAAAGAATGGCTTGAGAAGAAATGTAATTTATTCTCATTTGTTTGTTATGAATATAATATGACCGATGTTAATATTAACACCTGGTGGATTGATTTAGGATCAACAATCCATATAACAAATTCCTTACAGGGTATGCAAAACCTAAGGAAGCTAGTGGGAAGTGAGCGGGTTGTTGTTAGATACCCAAAAGTGCTTATTTGAGCTATCAAATATGGGCATCTTTCACTCCATTTCCTTGCTAAATTGTCAAAACCACCTTTGTTTTAGATGAAATGAAATACATTGATAAACGATCTTGGTACCTTTGATTTGTGTGTTATTGTGCAGGAAGAAGGCATGAAATAATTGAAAATGAAGACACAAGAAAGTTGGCAAAGGAACCAAATAAAACAAGCATTCATCAGCTTGCTCGCTAGGCGAGGTCTGTGGCGAAGCACTCGCTAGGCGAGCGTCTAGCGAGGGTCCAGCGAAATGCTCCAGGATTTTACAGTGGCAAACATGACCAAACTCGCTAGGCGAGCTTCCAGCGAACGTTGCAGCGAACGTTTCCAGACTTGGTGAAAAGCGCAGCCAGCACTCACTCGCTAGGCGAGGCTCTAGCGAGTTCCCAGCGAGCATTCCAGTAGCAAAACCTCTCAACCTCGCTGGGGCGAAGGTTGAAGCGTGTCCTTCGCTAGGCGAAGGTTTTGTTCGCTAGGCGAACATGACAGTCTGAGATAGGCTGTTTCTCTGGGCGCAGGTGCCTCATGTGCCTCAAATAGACCCTCGCTAGGCGAGCCATTCTGCTCGCCTAGCGAGCATGACAGCCCAGTACAGCTCTATAAGTAGCAAGTGCCACTTTTGAGAGCCATACCTAGTTTTCCATACTTTTGCACTTTTTCTAGATATTTTTACAGCATTGTTCTTAGAAGCTTTTGTGCCCTAAATTTCATTTCTCTTCATCTCTTAACCATCTTTTACAAAAAGAAGGTGGATTCCCATCCAATCTCGATTATTCGACTCGGATGTTGATCAACCTTCTTCCGAAACTTGCCGACCAAGCTACCATGAAAATGAGTAGCTAAGTCCTCCATTTGTCAAGGTTAGATGTAGATGATCATTAGCTTTGTGTGTAAATGTAAGGATCTTCATGTGTAAACTCTTTAATGGTGAATATATGATGAAAACTTTGTTCTTATTCAAAACTCTTTGTGTTGGTTTATGATCGAGAGATGTTTACCAACTCTTAACCTAGGTTTTCATCCAATCTTGTTTGTTAGCTAGAGATAGTAATGAATGATTTTGTTCGCCATAAGGTTGAACCAAAAAGTTGTCATTTTGATAGGTTGTGTTAGAGATAAACAATCGATCAAAATGGGAAAACTCACAATGTGTGTTCGAGAGAAACACATTGGGAGGACTTTGTGAAATAATTTATCATCTAAAGGAGTTTATAAGATTGTTGACCGAACAAATACATGCAAAGTGATCGTTGAACCCTAACTTTGGCAATATTTCTCAAATATTCAAATCAAACTTTTACCGCATTGTATTACCTTTTTATGCAAGATAACGTGATTAAAACCAAAACCCCTGTGTTACTTAAGCTAAGATTAATACAACCATCGAACGGCGGTGATATCTTACAATCCCTGTGGATACGATAACAAAAACCTGACACTTAAAATTACAACTAACAAAATGGCGCCGTTGCCGGGGATTGTAAATTGATATTGCGAGCATCGCAATGGTTGCTTAAGTTTTAGCTTTCGAATTTTTGACTTGTGCTTGTAATCTGTTTGGTTTAGTGTGCAGCTTACGTTTTATGCGAGGGCAAATCCCTGTGGACGAACTTCTTTTTGATCCCGAGATCGAAAGAACCGCAAGGAGGAACAATAGCAAAACGAGACGTAGGAGGAAACAGGCTAGACAACGTCAAGAGCAAGGAGAAAGTTCTTCTACCACAAATCCACCACCATTCAAAGGTGGCTAAGCCTTTGAGCAATTTGCTCGCTAAGGACCAGGTATTTCTCTTAACCGATGATTGTTTGCAAGCTTTTGAAACTTTAAAAGAAAAATTGGTTACCGCTCCAATAATAGTCGCTCCCAATTGGAATGAAAATTTTGAACTAATGTGTGATGCGAGCGACTACGCAGTTGGAGCGGTACTTGGCCAAAGAAAAGATAAAAAATTTCATGCGATACATTATGCAAGTAAGGTTCTTAACGAGGCTCAAATAAACTATGCCACTACGGAAAAAGAACTACTTGCAATAGTGTATGCGCTAGAAAAGTTTAGGTCTTATCTTATAGGGTCTAAAGTCGTAGTGTATACCGACCATGCGACGATTAAATATCTGCTAACCAAACCGGATTCGAAGCAAAGGCTCATCCGTTGGATCCTCTTGTTACAAGAATTTGATGTGGAAATCAAAGACAAGAAGGGGTCGGAAAATTTGGTGGCGGATCATTTATCCCGCTTAGTGAATGTGGAGGTTACAGCGTCTGAGAAGGAAATCCGGGAAGAATTTCCTGATGAAAAACTGTTTAAAGTTCAAGTTAGGCCGTGGTTTGCAGACTTTGCGAACCACAAGGCTAGTGGTTTTGTGCCTCCCGACCTAACTTCGAACCAAAAAAGGAAGTTTCTTTCGGATGCAAAGTATTATGTTTGGGATGACCCGTACTTGTTTAAGTTGGGTAGTGATAACCTATTAAGGAGATGTGTCACTGGCGATGAAGCGCAGAGCATCCTTTGGCATTGTCACAACTCGCCTTACGGCGGACACTATAATGGGGTGAGAACGGCCACTAAAATCCTCCAATCGGGATTTTATTGGCCCACCATTTTCAAAGACGCACACACCCATGCGCAAAGTTGTGATAGTTTCCAGAGAAGCGGTGGGATAGGTAAGAGAGATGAGATGCCTCTCCAGAATATACAAGAAGTCGAAGTATTTGATTGTTGGGGCATCGATTTTGTAGGACCATTCCCGCCCTCTGTCGCAGTCGACTACGTTTCTAAGTGGGTTGAGGCGATTGCCTCACCTCGGGCGGACGCGAAAACGGTGATAAAATTTTTGAAGAAAAACATATTTTCCCGTTTCGGAACCCCCCGAGTGTTGATAAGTGACGGAGGGTCACACTTTTGTAATGCACCGTTGGAAAGCATTTTAAAACATTACGGTGTATCACATAGGGTGACAACTCCGTATCACCCACAGGCGAATGGGCAAGCCGAGGTCTCTAATCGAGAGATTAAGAGAATTCTCGAAAAAACTGTGTCTAATTCAAAAAAGGAGTGGTCCCAAAAATTGGATGAGGCGTTATGGGCATACCGTACCGCCTTTAAAGCTCCAATTGGCCTAACTCCCTTTCAATTGGTGTTTGGTAAAACTTGCCATTTGCCGGTTGAATTGGAGCACAAAGTCTTGTGGGCCCTGAAATATTTAAATTTTGAAAATGAGTTGGCCGGTGACAAAAGGAAGGTGCAACTACTTGAGTTGGAAGAGATGCGCAATGCCGCATATCACTCAAGTTGGTTGTACAAAGAAAAGGCAAAAAAGTACCACGATAAGAAGCTCCGAAACAAAGAATTTGTGCCCGGACAGTTGGTCCTATTGTTCAACTCCAGGTTGAAATTGTTTCCCGGGAAGTTGAAATCAAAATGGTCTGGGCCATTTCGGGTGAAAGAGGTGAAGGAGTACGGGGCTATTGTCATTGAAGACATGGACAAGAAAGATAGTTGGACCGTGAATGGCCAACGATTGAAAGTTTATCTCGGCGGTCATGTGGATCGCGAGAGCTGTGCAATTCTGTTGGATGCTCCTCTGTGAGCATCACACCGTCGAGCTTAGCCGACGTTAAACAAGCGCTTGTTGGGAGGCACCCCAACATTGTAAGTATTTACTGCTTTTTCTGTGTATTGTGATGGGATTCGAAGTGCTAACACCTTGCTGAATGAACCTGAACTGCTGCCTTTGAAAAGGCAATTGCTGTCATGCTCGCTAGGCGAGGCAGTAGCGAGCTGATTCGCTAGCTGCTCGCTAGGCGAAGCAGCAGCGAGCGCTGCATGACAGCACTTATTAAAATCCTCAGCAGGGCACTCATTTTGGCCCAAACACAACTTTTCTGTTTTTCAACTCTGCTGAGGAAAATTTTAACCGAGCACTCTCCACACTCTCTCATTTTCATCTCTCTCACTAACACTTTATCCCTATTTGGAAGATTGCAAACCCTACTCCACTTCACATTTCAATCAATCCGTGTAACTAAGGTTTGCCCTACTACATTTTCTGTATGTTTGAACTCTGTTATTTCCGATTTGGATGTCAATTAGGATGAGTTGTGGTATGGGAAACTTTAGGTTTGCATGTGGGATTTTAGGTTTTGCAATTGGGGATTTTAGGTTTTGCATGTAAATGTGTAATCCCCAATAGCATAGAACGTTCGTTTAATTGATAAATCATTAGGTTCTGAAATTGAAACCATTAGAATGTGGGTTTTGGGAAAGATTCTCTGATAATGCTGCAGAACCCAAAAACCCGTAAGGTTCGCTAGCACTCGCTAGGCGAACCAGGGGCAAGCGTTCGCTGCCACTTCGCTAGGCGAAGCAGCAGCGAGCATGACAGTTCTTTAAATTTTGGTTTTTCTGTCTAATTTGTTTGGTGTGTGTTGTTTCCTTTTATATTTTGCAGATGGAATCAAGGTCTGGAAATTCAAAGAAGAGGAAGGGAACGAGCACTTCCCGTCCAGTAACGATCCAATTTGATAACGACAAGTTTGTCGGCCCGAAGCAGGCCGCCAGGTACATTGCTTTGGAGAAACGGAAAATTCTTCCAGAGAAGCGATTCCTCATCAACCCCCAAGGCACAAACAGAGCATTTGCCGGGTTGATAGACATTATGAAGTGGGATCGGTTAATTTCCCCACTTGAGCATTATGACATAGCAACGGTGCGTGAGTTTTATGCAAACGCACTGCCTGATGACGACGAGCCCTTTACTTGGATATCTAGAGTGGCAGGCCGTCCAGTTGCATTTGATAGGGATACCATTAACCGAGTCCTTGGTGAGCCGCTCCAGCTGGGAGCTGAGGAAAGAGACACATACCACACTGATTTACGGCTTCACCGAGATGTTGAAGCCATTTCTGCCGCCCTGCTATTAAGAGGGAAATCTGTTGAGCTGAACCCATCTGGGGTTCCAATGAGGTATCATAGGGAGGACATGACTCCCATGGCTCAACTGATACTGCTTTTGGTTTTGACAAACATCCAGCCAAAGTCCCACACCTCTACAGTGTCGATCCCAGTGGCACATTTGGTTCACAGTATCCTCTCCAACGTCCAGATCGATGTGGCGAGGATCATCGCTAATGAGCTTAAGTCCGTGATTGAGAGCAGGCTAAAGTCGGGGGCTCGTGTGAATTGTCCCCTAGCTTTCCCGTGCTTGATCATGAGTTTGTGCATTCAGGCAAAGGTGAAACTACCGTCTCGGGGTCAGGTAAGGATCTCGTCGCCTATCGATGACCGGTACGTGGCCAAATATTGCAGGGCCAAGAATGCCAGAGGCAGTGCAGCTGCAGAGAGTACCCGGGCTTCTGATGGTCCTGGTACTTCTACTCCTGGACCAGATCCCTACCTGCAAGCTGTGTGCGATTACAGTTTTGAATGGATGGCGGCAACCCATCGTGCCATGATAAATATGCACGACTCTATGCAGCGGTTACAGCTGCAGGGAAGTGGTGCTCATGCCTTGATGACGCGTGAGCAGTTTCTGCTTAACTCCAACTGGCCTGTGGACAGGCCTGTGTATGGTGAGGGGGCGGGCGCTGGTGCGTCTTCTGGTGGTGCAGCTGATGATGATGATGATGATGATGACTCCGGTTCTGAGGCCGGTAGCGAGGAGGATTCTGAGCCCTTGGAGGGTTAAGTTATTGTATTTTTCAGTTTTTATGTTTATTTCTATTGTATTTTCGGATTCTGTATTTTGACTTTGGTTTTGTACTTTTGGGGTGTTTTGTCCCCCACGAACAAATTTAAATTTTGAAGTTTATATTATTATTTCTGTTTTAAATTTTGTTGTTTTAATAAATTTTGGTTGATTGAGTGGCAAACCCTCTAGATTGGTTGCTCCTCAAAGAAGTACCCAATGAAGGTGCATCCGAGCTTGGATGGCAATGATAAGAATAAACAAGTGAATAAGGCTAAGGTACATGGTTACCTCCGGCTAGAATTTTAGAATGCATTAAGAACTTTACTCTTTTTGGTAAATTGAATATTGTCTTTTTGCAACATAATTGAATGAATGTTTCATCTAGAACTTAAAACCACAAATTGTGAGGAAACCTCCATTGTACACTTAAATGCTGGATTCTAATAAGTTTTGTTGATTCATTTGATTCATGCTTTGTCTTTTATTATTGTGAATATGTGGAAGCAATTAGAAATGATCAAGGCACTTGTTTTCTATCGAGCACAACTACATCCAAAAACAACTTACCTGTGAGCAGAGAGAGTATTCGTGAACCCCTTTGAGCTTAAACAGTTGAATCTCTGCTTGAAATAAAGCGAGATTTCAAAAATCTTTTTTTACAACCCGGAAAATCTTGATTATTGTTCTTTTGCCGTAAAAAGTTAAGAGCATTCACTTAGGGTGAGTAAGAAATAAGTTGGGGAGAATCGGTAAGTACCACAACTCTTGAAAAAAAAATGAAAAACAAGCAAGCATTGAAAATAAAAATATAGAAAAGAAACATCTGTTTTGTAAATATGATGTGAAAGAAAAGAACACAAAATAGAAAGAATGAAAATGAATGCTTGCTTGGAAGAAAAATAGTGAAAAATAAAATTGAGTTGTGAAATAAGAGTTGTGAAGGTTTCAAATGAGAAACAAATGGAACGAAGTCGAGATGTGTGAATAATGTACAGTGAATGTCTCTTTTGCATCGGCAATTTCGTTTTCAATGGCCTTAGAAATGACCCTTGTTTGTTAACCTGACCAAGCTTCAACCGAAAAGCCCTTAGTGATCTTCGTGCTTCCACATTACCATTTATAATTGTTAGACATTGTATGAATCGAATTGATTTCTTCATTATTTGTTAGAGAGTGAGATTATTCCCGCGGTTGCAAACGCGTAAATTCTTCATTCCTTATTCGAAGAGGAGAGATAGGGTGATTCATTCAAAATAATATTATTGTAGATAGATAAATATTTCGCATAGCTATTAAGTTTTAGTTCTTATGTATTATTTTATTCGAACCGTTGGAAACTTGTATATGCTTATTCGCTTGTGTTTGAGCCGTTTTATCCAACTTCGGAGAAACCATTTTCTTAAAGCAAATCCTCTTGTCCTTCAAGAGGCATACTTTGCTTGAGGACAAGCAAGAATCTAGTTGGGGAGAGTTGTTAGATACCCAAAAGTGCTTATTTGAGCTATCAAATATGGGCATCTTTCACTCCATTTCCTTGCTAAATTGTCAAAACCACCTTTGTTTTAGATGAAATGCAATACATTGATAAACGATCTTGGTACCTTTGATTTGTGTGTTATTGTGCAGGAAGAAGGCATGAAATAATTGAAAATGAAGACACAAGAAAGTTGGCAAAGGAACCAAATAAAACAAGCATTCATCAGCTTGCTCGCTAGGCGAGGTCTGTGGCGAAGCACTCGCTAGGCGAGCGTCTAGCGAGGGTCCAGCGAAATGCTCCAGGATTTTACAGTGGCAAACATGACCAAACTCGCTAGGCGAGCTTCCAGCGAACGTTGCAGCGAACGTTTCCAGACTTGGTGAAAAGCGCAGCCAGCACTCACTCGCTAGGCGAGGCTCTAGCGAGTTCCCAGCGAGCATTCCAGTAGCAAAACCTCTCAACCTCGCTGGGGCGAAGGTTGAAGCGTGTCCTTCGCTAGGCGAAGGTTTTGTTCGCTAGGCGAACATGACAGTCTGAGATAGGCTGTTTCTCTGGGAGCAGGTGCCTCATGTGCCTCAAATAGACCCTCGCTAGGCGAGCCATTCTGCTCGCCTAGCGAGCATGACAGCCCAGTACAGCTCTATAAGTAGCAAGTGCCACTTTTGAGAGCCATACCTAGTTTTCCATACTTTTGCACTTTTTCTAGATATTTTTACAGCATTGTTCTTAGAAGCTTTTGTGCCCTAAATTTCATTTCTCTTCATCTCTTAACCATCTTTTACAAAAAGAAGGTGGATTCCCATCCAATCTCGATTATTCGACTCGGATGTTGATCAACCTTCTTCCGAAACTTGCCGACCAAGCTACCATGAAAATGAGTAGCTAAGTCCTCCATTTGTCAAGGTTAGATGTAGATGATCATTAGCTTTGTGTGTAAATGTAAGGATCTTCATGTGTAAACTCTTTAATGGTGAATATATGATGAAAACTTTGTTCTTATTCAAAACTCTTTGTGTTGGTTTATGATCGAGAGATGTTTACCAACTCTTAACCTAGGTTTTCATCCAATCTTGTTTGTTAGCTAGAGATAGTAATGAATGATTTTGTTCGCCATAAGGTTGAACCAAAAAGTTGTCATTTTGATAGGTTGTGTTAGAGATAAACAATCGATCAAAATGGGAAAACTCACAATGTGTGTTCGAGAGAAACACATTGGGAGGACTTTGTGAAATAATTTATCATCTAAAGGAGTTTATAAGATTGTTGACCGAACAAATACATGCAAAGTGATCGTTGAACCCTAACTTTGGCAATATTTCTCAAATATTCAAATCAAACTTTTACCGCATTGTATTACCTTTTTATGCAAGATAACGTGATTAAAACCAAAACCCCCTGTGTTACTTAAGCTAAGATTAATACAACCATCGAACGGCGGTGATATCTTACAATCCCTGTGGATACGATAACAAAAACCTGACACTTAAAATTACAACTAACAAAATGGCGCCGTTGCCGGGGATTGTAAATTGATATTGCGAGCATCGCAATGGTTGCTTAAGTTTTAGCTTTCGAATTTTTGACTTGTGCTTGTAATCTGTTTGGTTTAGTGTGCAGCTTACGTTTTATGCGAGGGCAAATCCCTGTGGACGAACTTCTTTTTGATCCCGAGATCGAAAGAACCGCAAGGAGGAACAATAGCAAAACGAGACGTAGGAGGCAACAGGCTAGACAACGTCAAGAGCAAGGAGAAAGTTCTTCTACCACAAATCCACCACCATTCATACCTAACATGGAGCCACCACCACCACCTATTTCTACTCCATGCATAAACAGTCCAAGAAACACCGCTCAGTTTGCCAACCACACGGGAAGGCAAGCTAAGATGAAAACGGGAACTCTCAATTTATTATATGGAAGTCCATTCACCGGAATGGACCATGAAGATCCCTTTGCTTTTCTCACAAAATTTTATGAGATAGCATTGGCGGCCGGAGTGGATCAGGCTCAGGAGCTCCCGTTGTTCCGAAGATTATTCCCCACGCTTTGCTCGGCAAAGCAAAAGATTGGTACTTAGACCAAACACCAGCCGTAATGACAGACTGGAACGTGTTAGAAGAAAAGTTTATCGAAAGATTCTTCTCCCATAACCGGTTCATGGAATCAAAGACGGCCATCTCGGTGTTTGCACAAGGAATCAATGAATCCTTAAATGAAGCGTGGGAAAGATTCAAGTCCATGCTTAGGAAATGTAAAGAGCATGGATTTGATGAATTGACTCAAATCCATATCTTCAAAAATGGACTTCAACCAAATTGCAAGACGTTGTTGGATGCTACCTCGGGTGGCTCTTTATTGTCAAAAAGTGCCGAAGAAGCTACAAACATTATAAATCGAATGGCTCTAAATGATCTTCAGAGTCAAAGTCGAGGCAACTCTTTGAAGAAGCCGGGAGTGCTTGAGTTAGGGACGAACGATGCCATCCTTGCCCAAAACAAGCTCATCTCACAACAAGTAGAACTCTTAACGCAACAAATTAAAGAGTTGAGAGAACCGTCTAAAGCTAAACAAATAGCTTGTTGTGAGCTTTGTAAAGGTGAGCATGACACCGGATTCTGTCCACCTCCGGGATTCGAAGATGTAAACTACATGGCAAACCAAAGGGACTACCAACCGAGACAACAACAACAACAACCTTATCAACCGCACCCTCAAAATCAACAACAACATTACCAAGGGAACCAAGGGTTCCAACCTAGGAGTAATTATTACCATAACCAAGGTTATGGAGGTGGTTCTTCTAGCCGTCAAAACCCTCCCCAAAATCCTTATATACCTCAACAACCGCCGGTCGTAACTTCTAAGTTGGAAGACACATTGACGCAATTCATGCAAATGTCAATGGCAAATCAAAAAAGCAACGACGCGGCCATAAAAAATCTCGAGACTCAAGTTGGGCAACTTGCTAAGCAACTCGCGGAACAACAAACCGGTCCTTCCTTTTCGGCAAATACGCAAATAAATCCTAAGGAGCATTGTAAGGCGGTCACAACGAGAAGTGGGAAGGAGTTGATGAGTGAGAATAACAAAAGAGTTGAGAGTGAACAAAGAGAGAAAAAGAAAGAAAATGAGGAGGAAATATTGGAGGAAAATGTTGATGGTGAAGTGGGGGAGTGGAGTAAGGAGGAAGAAGTTGAAAATAATGAAAAGAATGGTGAAGTTGAAAAGAAAAAAAGTGTGGAGATTGAGAAAAATACGATTGATGAAGTAAGGGGGGAGGAAGTGAAAAAGCCTAGATGGAGAAGTGCTAGAGTTGCAAAGGGAAAGGAGGTAGTGAGCACTACTCCAATCCAAAACCTACCTTATCCTCATGCCCCGTCCAAAAGAGAGAATGAACGGCATTACGCCCGGTTCATGGATATTTTTAAACAATTACAAATAAACATTCCGTTTGCCGAAGCCTTGGAGCAAATGCCCAAGTATGCCAAGTTCATGAAGGACATACTTACAAAAAAGCGGAGGTATACGGAACCGGAGACCATCGTCCTTGATGCGAGCTGTAGTGCCATTATTCAAAGGACGCTTCCAAAAAATGAGGTTGATCCGGGAAGAGTTACTTTGCCAGTTAAAATTGGAGATATCTATGTCGGGAAGGGACTAATTGACTTGGGGTCGAGCATTAATCTTATACCGTTGTCTATTATAAAGAGGCTTGGCAACTATTCCTAATTATTACATTGTGTGTCTACAAGAATCTGACTATAATGTTGGAGCTGTGAATGATCCTGAGAGCTTTAGACAAGCCATGAGTTGCAAAGAGTCAAATTTGTGGTATGATGCCATGAATGATGAAATGAATTCCATGAAAAACAACAAAGTATGGGATCTTGTAGAGTTACCTAATGGGGCAAAGGCCATTGGTTGTAAATGGGTCTTTAAAACCAAGAAAGATTCATTAGGAAACATTGAGAGATACAAGGCCAGACTCGTTGCTAAGGGATTTACTCAAAAGGAGGGAATCAATTACACTAATACTTTTTCTCCTGTATCAAAGAAAGATTCTCTTCGTGTAATCTTGGCATTAGTTGTACATTTTGACCTTGAGTTTCATCAAATGGATGTAAAAACAACCTTTCTTAATGGTGATTTAGAGGAGGAGGAGGTTTATATGAAACAACCTGAAGGTTTCTCTTCTAATAGTGGTGAGCATTTGGTTTGCAAGCTTAAGAGATTCATATATGGGTTAAAACAAGTCTCTCGTCAATGGTATCTTAAATTCCATGAAACGGTATCCTCATTTGGGTTTATTGAAAACCCCATGGATCAATGTATATACCAGAAGGTCAGTGGGAGTAAAATTTGTTTTCTCATTTTGTATGTGGATGACATATTACTTGCAACCAGTGATAAAGGTTTTCTACATGAGGTGAAACAATTCCTCTCTAAAAACTTTGATATGAAGGATATGGTGAGGCATCTTATGTCATTGGCATTAAGATCCACAGAGATAGACTTCGGGGAGTTTTGGGTACATCACAAGAAACCTACATTAATAAAGTTTTAGAGAGATTTAGAATGAAAGATTGTTCATCAAGTGTTGCACCCATTGTCAAGGGTGATAGATTTAATTTGAATCAATGCCCTAAGAATGATTTTGAGTGGAAACAAATGAAGAACATTCCATATGCTTCTGTTGTTGGAAGTCTTATGTATGCTCAAGTATGCACAAGGCCCGACATTGCATTTGTTGTTGGAATCTTAGGAAGACATCAGAGTAATCCAGGTATGGATCACTGGAAAGCTGCAAAGAAGGTGTTAAGATATCTTAAAGGAACAAAAGATTACATGCTAATGTATAGGCAGACGGAAAATCTTGATGTGATCGGCTATTCAGACTCCGACTTTGCTGATTGTGTTGATTCTCGCAAATCAACATCAGGATATATTTTTATGATGGTTGATGGAGCTATTTCATGGAGAAGTACTAAGCAAACCTTGGTTGTTACTTCTACTATGGAAGCCGAGTTTGTCTCCTGTTTTGAGGCTACTTCTCATGGTGTATGGCTTAAGAGTTTTATTTCTGGGCTTAGAATCATGGATTCTATTTCTAAACCTCTGAAGATTTTTTGCGATAATTCAGCAGCTCTCTTTATATCTAAGAACAATAAAAGTGGAAGTCGAAGCAAGCACATCGACATAAAGTATTTAGCCATTAGAGAAAGAGTTAAAGATGAAATAGTAGTTATTAATCACATTAGTACTGATTTAATGATCATTGATCCTTTGACTAAGGGCATGCCACCAATAAAATTTAAGGATCATGTAGAGAACATGGGACTTGGGTCCTCCTTATGATTGTATACATACAGTTTATTAATAAAACTCTTATATTGTGATGTTTTCTCATTTTCATGCGCACATCAGTTTGAGAAAATATGTTACATCTGGACCAAGAGTAAACATTGGTTTATTCATCAAGTTAGTTACCACATTACAGATATATATTTGAAAATAGACATGTTGTAATACATATATGAGACTACTCGCTTTAAGAGGGACTATCTCTATGATTCACATATTTATTTCTTGAGTAAGTTTTCCATGACTCATTTATGTCAATAATCAGTTCTATGGGCCAAGTGGGAGAATGTAACAGTTTCTTATTTTTATTATAATTATTATTAATAATAAACCAATTTTAACGTGGTCCATAGTTTGAGATTTTTGTTCTGAAAGGGGTATGATTTATTTTGGTTTTAATGTAAATTGATATGACCATTTAATTGGATGGTAATGAATTTTAATGGCTTTAAATTCTTGATGGTAGAATCAAGCCTATAAATAGTCTTTGATCCCCAAAGCTTTCTCTCATCAAGAAAATAAATACTCCATCTATATTGAGAGAGCAAGAGCTTGGAAGAATCAAAGGCAGTGCACTCACAACACTGCAACAATGGTTGGAGGTAAAACCTCTAATTCTATTTCCGTATTTTGTTTTATTGATTTTGTTGTTCTTTTGTTATCAGGAACATATGATCAATATATATATTAATCTAACAGTATCAACTATCAAGCATGCATAAACTATGTACTTCAATACCTAATCATCAATTTCTACAAATTTATACAAACCCTCAAAAAAAATTATAATAATCAAAAACTTACAAGAAGTGAGGAATATTTGAAGTTGATGTAGTTGAATGAGCTTTTTGATGTAACTGATGTTGATAGAAGAAACTTTGATGTTATTTGATTGATTTTGAGAGTGTTTTAGAGAAAAATTATTTTTTTATCAAGTGAAAAAGAAGAAGGGTTCTGGCGCGTTATATACAAGTAGCGCCGGAAGATGCATCTCCGTAATTTTTTCACATTAAATCAAACTTTTCTTAACTTAGAATGCGTTTGGATATGCATTTTCGGATTCTGTGAATATTTTTATATTTTCACGTAATGCTTTTAGTAATACATATGATATATCCCAAAAAAAAATTGAAAAGAAAAATTAAATGAATTGGACTTCAAACTCACTGATGTCTCAAAATACAAAGAAAGTTAACCAAAATTAATCAAAATATCTACTGGTTAATTATTAACTAATGACGTCTCAATGTATAAGTCAACTTCTTAGTGACTAAATCAATCTTTCTCGACACTAAAATAAAGTTTTTCTTTGAAAATAATTTTATAATTGCAAACAAGCATTTATATTTCCACTAAAATCATGTTTCACAAGTAACAAATTCGATTTGGTAGCTTGCACGGTGACATTAGTTTTATATAACTGGTCAAGTTATATTATAATTTAGTTTGAAGTGACTTTTGTTTGAACAATTTCATTAAAAATGTAAGTCTTAATTTGCGTTATGTTAAAACAAAAACTAGTAACAATTTCATTCTAAATGTCAGTCTTATTTTGTCTTATGTTAAAACAAAAACTAGTAACAAGTCCATTCTATGTTGATTTGAATCTTCATGTTTGTAAATTGTATCTTCTTCATTGAACATGTACAAGAGGTAGCCATGCAATGCTGCAATTTAAAGCAAAAATCCAAAAAGTTGTATGAAATCCATCTATCAAGGAATTCAAGCAAAACTCAACAAATGGCATCATTTTGTTTTAGAAAATGGAATACACTTTTTGCACGCTCTTAATTGGATACTGGTTTTAAATCATAGTCTACATTTTAATCATAAGCTTCCTGTTTTTTCTTCTTTTCTCTTTTTTTCTACTTTTTTTAAGCTTTTCAAAGATTATTATTACCATTGTTGCTCATTTCTAGCGATATTGGAGGCCAACCCAATAGCTTTTTGCTTTTTGTGGATTGGTTTTGACTTTTAACATTTCTGCTTCACACACTAAACAGAATCACTAGCAGAATAAGTGATTCATAAATCTTATACTGTTTTCAAGATTTTCAATTATCATTATAACATAATTAAAAACTTATAATGCACTGTCATTATCTATGAATTATGTCTAATTTACAAAAATCTGAATCAAGTAGTATTATGCATGTATCAAAATTTATGTTTGTCAGCTCAGGACAAACTATCATCCATAGAAAACTAATTAGTAATTCATCATCTTCGATTATCTGCAAAAAAAAATTGCTAATTTATTATATCCAAGGATAAATCTTAACAAATTAGCGGTTTCAAAAGAAAGAAAGAAAAAAAACTCACCTCGCAGTTAACTTACAGAGTTCATCAGTCCGAATGGTCGCGAAAGCGAATAATTTTCTTGATGAAAGGTTTTTCCCGACAATAGCTAAAAGATAAAAACAAAAGTATGTTAACAAAGAAAAAAGCGAAAGATAGACCAATAATATTCATAAGAAGATCTTAGAAGTCGAAATAAAAGGAAAGATGAATATACATCATGTATGATGACACGCAGAAGCAAGCCAGCCCAACAGAGAAATGGATCATAAATGTTGGCCAGAAATTATCTTGGTCCAAAACTACATTTTCAGAAACAAGAGTGATTACGCTTGAAAGTAACAGAATAACCCATCCTGAAGGAAAGCAGCCACGAAAAGAAAAGGAGGAAGATCCCTGTGGAGAAATTAAAATAAAATAAGAAAGTCAGTGTTAATATTTGCATCAATTATGGTCAGGCAAATCAAAGCCAATTATCGTACCTTGAAGTAATCCTTTATGAACATCGCGGAATATAAAATCCTCAGAGTCATATCTTTAGTTGAGTGAAGGATTAAAACAAAAACTTTCATTTCAACATTGGGCTATAAACAATAACTGATGTGTTTGTGCGTCCTTGTGGTTTCCATAAGGAAAGAAAACAGTGAATAGCATAAAATAAGCAACTGTCAAGATTGGTACACAGGTAGAAAGGATACTAAGAGAATTTGCCATGATCAAGCCCACTGACCCATATAGCCTTATTAGTAGAACATTCAGAACTACGGAGATCAAAGAGAATACAAGTAGCGAATCATTTGAACGCTTGAGTTGGCTCTCTGTTGCAACTGCATGCATAAAGGCTTCAGACGTTCCTGAAACGAGGAGAGAAACATAAGCATCATAAACAGGTGAAGAATGTAATCCACCAGGGTAGCTATAAACAAGGGAAATAAGCAAGTGCATAATGGTTCATACCTCTATGAATTTGGGTTAGGTCTACCTAAACTATATCTCATCCATTGAGGATTCATAACAATACTTAACTATGTTAATGCATCATTATGCATTGGGCATTCGAATGAATCAAAACCTACAAGTTCTATAACACCAATCTCACAAAAATGTAAATTGATTAGCATCGAGTGATTTGATTAGCAACGAGTCATCCCAAACTGCTGTAGTAGAACTTTGCTGAATCGACCAGACCAAATCATGCCTAACGTGAATGTTTCAAGCCATATAAACGACTCCTCAATTTGCAAACCAAACTACGCCCTCTTTAAGCAACAAATCCAGGAGGATGCTCCATATAAATCTCCACTACCAAATCGTCATGCAAAAAAGCATTTTTGATATCTAACTTAAACAAGGGTCGAAGTTTCATGGAAGCCATAGCTGTAAAGATGCGGACAAATGTCATATTCACAGCTGAAGAGAGGGTACCACTGTAATCCTAACGATAGACTGGAGTATATCCTTTTACACTAGCCAAGCCTTTAATCGACCAACCTGTTCATCGATTTAGTGCAGTCGCACACAAAAACGGCGGCAAGAAGGTGGCGCGTGTGGCTCACATGCTGGAATGCGCAAAGCTTTGTGGCTGCATCGTATGGCGGCAGCGCTTCAATGATCGACAGATTGGTAGCCTCTTATTCCAATAGAGCCGCATGCGTCACTGTAGGTGGAGGTGGTAGGGGCTTTAACAACTGCCAAAGTTTGGCAGCCCATATCCCTAAGCAATATGAGACTAAATCCACCTCTTCAAACCTAACACAATGAAGGTGTTGGAGGCTGCAATGACGGCAAGTCAAATGCCGCAATTAGATGACTAGGGGCGGAATGCAACAAAGGCAGAATTCCCAACACTCCCCCTCACATTCAGGTCTCAATGAGACCAAAGCGTGGACGATGGAGGAAGCACAACAACGGATCTAGGGTAGCTCTGATACCATACTAGAATTTGGGTTGGCCATAACTCAACCCTAAAAAACCGGCGTGTAAGGTGAGGACTGCCCAAGCTTTATAAACACTACGTTACGCAGGATATCTCTAAGCAAGGTGAGACTACATCCACCCCTTCCAACCCAACACAATGAAGGTGTTAGAGGTTGCAATAAAGGCAAGCCAAATGTAACAAGTAGACGGCTAAGAGCGGATCGCACGGAATTTCCATCAGATACTAACAAATCTAAATAAACTACCTCTGTCCTTAAATATAGGACTCTCTTAAAAAATATCTCTTTTTATAAGACCCATTTTTTAATTTTAAACTACATTAACCATTTCTTTACCAACATATCCTTAATTATTTTACCTCTTTCTACGACTTATAATACATACTATGATGGGAATGTAAATAAACTCTCTCTTGAAGAAGAAATTTGTAAAAACATCCACTATTAACAAATTTATTACTACTACCAACTTTCTTAATTCATGTGATTTAATCAACAGGGCCCTATATTTCGGAACAGCGGTAATAATCAATATCTCAACAGCTAGTTTATTGGTTATAGATTATTATGAGGTTGTTCGGCTTGTTAATAGTATCTCAACAATTGAATTGTATACTTTTCTTTCCCTTTTGCTGGTAAATTAAGAATTATAGTCTTTCTTTTGCAATCTTCATTCTTCTCATTACTCAATACTGTTTTGTTCTGGGAATTATTTCCTACTCTTCATAATATGTAGCATGTTGAGTGGGGAAATCCCCTCGATTACCCTATTTGATAGTTGCTAATAATAGATGTAATATGTTTAGAAATTATCATATTCTGTTGGCTAGTCTTCTGCTGTACTTAACTATGAAGAGTCATGACAATAAAACTAACAGTCAATTTACTAATTCCTACTTCACCTACGGCATAAAGCCCCAAGAACCAATGTAATAAAAATTATTATTATATTTAACAATTAAGAAATTTAGCAACGAGAGACAAGGTGAATTACCATTCATAGCCAAAACAATGACATAAAAGCAATAATAGCGGAGAACAATTGATGCTTCTCCATCACTCCATTTTTTTCCATACAACAATCTAATGAGGGAATAAGAATAACTTGGACCAAATGCCATGAAAACAACACCTGCAAAGCACAAAGCTGGATATTATACCGCAGAAGAACCAGTAGAATATACAATTTAATGCAAAGCATGTCTAAATTTCCTCCTGTGTGAAAAATGAATAAGGCTATACACACAATTCTTAATCACGGCAGTACAAGTGACTAAATTTGTGATTAAGAGTGAAAGTTTTAGGCAGGCCACAACACAGTAATTGTGACTTGTGACAAGAAAGACTGTTTAATTATCTTTAATATAAATAAATTACTGATTCTCCAGCAAAAATTCAAAAACTAGATTTTCAAAAATCAAACTATGAAACAGTGAGAATTTCAAACCAATAATTTTATGGTCTCAGAAGGTTTACCAATGCCTTAGACACATCCTCTTTGAGAGATCATTTAACATAATTGTTATTGTCTATTAAAATTGTATGTCGACATACTTACCAAGCTGACAACATATGGTTTTTCATAAATATGTTCTTTCTTGTGGCACTTAATACCGGCCCTAGGTAACTGAGGTCAATCTGTTAGAAAACCTCACTCGGGATTACATCCATATTTTCCTATCCTATTTCTTTCCCCTACAGGAAGAGTCACAGCCTCATAAATTGTAAGATTCAAGTTTCCTTTCTTTTATTTTTTTCAATAAAAGACATTCTATATCACAAAAATGTCCATTATTTTATTTTCCATGTGGAGGGGAAAAATACCTTACTTAAGTTTTCTTACTACAAAAGATAAGAGAATAGGAGTACACGTCCTATATCATATCAGGCAGCATCCCAAATGGTTATACAGTAATTTACATTGACTGCATCTGTTTATGCGACTTTACGATTTTTAAAGAACCAGTTAACTTGTTGGTACTGAGAAATCGGAAAACTAATAAATATGTATCCAGCACAAAATATGAAATGAAATGAAAAGACATACCAATCAACAAAACCAACTTGAGGGATTCTGTCAAACAATTTCCTAATTTCTTGTGTTTTCCTGGGTATTCTCCTGTCAAGCATAACAAAAACATTATTCAGTTTGTGAAATTGAAAACAATTTCACTGAAGCTGTATGCCCGGCTAAAACAGTAAGCTTTATGATTAAACAACAACAACAACAACAACAACAACAACAACAACAATAATAATTAACTGGTAGTTAATTAAACCTAACACACCGCGGTGAATGAGGAAGAGATGATAAACAAGAGGTATGTGAATACCAAAAGCTATATGTATTATGATTTCTAAAGAGGCGGAAAATCATAATGAGCGAGAGTGACTTAGAAGTAAATAATAACTGAAAAGAAAGCAAGACAGTTTTAAAGTTCAAATATCAAAAAAGCAAGGAAATAGAACCTGAAGCAGACCTTGCAAATGTTGTATATGAACTTTCTTCAAATGGTAAAAAGACAAGTCTCACCACTAAGCTACCTGAAAGGTGGTATTTTTTGAAAAAGACAATCATGCTTAGACAACAATAGTTAAGCTTAATGCAATTAGAAGATTTAGAAACACAATAGTGCTTCTCAATTAAAAAAATAAGTATTCTTGATGCAATTAGAAGATCTAGAAACATTATAGTGCTTCTCAATAAATAAAAGTAAGTACACTTAATGCAATTAGAAGATTTAGAAACACAATAGTTAAGCTTTCCAGCACAAATTATCTAAAGCATATACTGACCTAATTTATCCACGAGGCCGTATACAGCTTGATTATATGGTGTATCAAACCACACAAGCACTATCTTCTCTCCTTCCTGAAGGATCAGCTTTCGAAACGATTGAAAGGTAAACAGAGTGCACATCTTCGAAAGCTGCTGGTCAAATCCAAAAAAATTTCCTTTTCTGCAATAATTTGTTACTTATAAACTGCACACTGATAACATAAATAAGCAAACATCAAACAAAATAAAGCTCATAAACATTAACAAGTTTCCACTATTTCCTTGCAAAGCATATCCAATATATCAGATCTTAAATCAAGAGAAAATCGTGTGTAACCAGAAGACGAGATGGGTTAAGACTGGCATCATTTTGATACAACACAATAGACTAATACAGGTAAGTGTACAGTTACGATTGAACTAAAAAAAACAAGAAGTTATCTGTTGCTATATTGAACTGAAACAAAAGAGATATCCGGTTACAATGGTTCTGAAACGAATGAAATCGGCAATGAAAGGAAAAATGAAATGGAGTAGACTACTACTTCGTTTGAGATGGATTTAACAAAAAGGAAAAAGGAAAAGGAAATATACCCAGAGAGAAGGATTGGATCCTTACTCTATATACCAAAACCGTACCCAATATCTCAAAAACTGCCCACTACGGTTACTCCTCCCCTCCCTAATACCCTTCTCATGATTGCTCAGATTCCCCAGATTCTCCCCTTCAATCCCTTCCTTCCGCATGTCCCTTCTTTGTCATCACTCTTTTCTCTCCATTCCTACATTTGTACCAAGTTTTTCCCATTTTCATATGGTTGGAAGCGTGATTCATGGACCCATTTTCATATGCTTAATGGGCCTATCATGCAACCGACAAGAAAAAAGAGAAGATAATAGACATGGAATTTAACATTGTTCAACTGACAGCAAAGGCTTACATCCACATATAAAATAGAAAAATAAGATCAATAAAGATTACAAGGAGTAGCTTCTGGCAAATATGACTCCTCTGAAAGGACTTGAGAAGATCTAGCCTATTATATTCCTATATAAGCCTGTCAGACCATTGCTTGGAGCAGAAGCACACAACCCTTTCCTTGAGCTATCCTTGCCTAGTTCTAAATTTATGAAGTCCTACTTTTTAAATTTCCTTTATCTTCTGGATGAGAAAGTAATAGAAGTAACAGGTATCAACCATGTGTAGAAATTTATGTCAAAAACAAAAAACTGTACCTGAATGGGAAAAGGTAAGAATGTCTAAGTTTCCGAAAAAAAAGCAGATAGCCCCAATAACCAAGAAATAAGCTGGCTCCATAAGCAGACTGTGACAGCGCAAATATGATTGATTTTTCCTGGAAATTATCATTCACCTCAGAAATCAGTTGTTACATGAAGATTACCAAAGTCCACCACACTATTGTGTAAACTATGGATTACAAGTACATAAAAATCCAATGCACCTTGATAAACTAGTTCTTATAAAATGCAGAATAGGGAAATGAAACAAACAAATGTTTTTTTTTTAATGGGACATGTTTCCAAAAATTAATGAAATAAATTACTTGAAAGAAGCAACACTGTTGCCTACTGTCCATAATGCAAGAGTGAAGCACTAGAAGCTCCTTTTGCTCTGCCAAAATTTGACAATTAAAGAGTCAAAGGGCTAGCTAGAATTTGTGGGATTTGACATTTATGTAAAGAACTCTTCTGTAGAAGTTTTTCAATAAGACTTTTTTTTATCACAGATTAAATCATCAGCAAATAATCTATTTTTTATTGTAGTTTAACTTCTCTAATTTCCAGTTTCTATAATTGCTCCTGCTTATTGAATTGCATTTCTGATTTATCTGAACAGCTTTTGGTTCATCAAGAATGTAACAAATGAATTATTTATAGAAGCAAAAATTAAGAGAATATTCAGTCTAATGGTCTCACTTTTAATAAATTAGAAAAAAAATGTCCGTAGACAGAAAAACAACGGCAACTAGTTTGCAAAGGCAATAGTAGCTGACAAAAAAGAAACTTGTCCAATAACTAACCTGTCATTGGTATGTCAAAGAATAGTAGAAAACGCATTGACTGTCTGCTTAATGATAAGGAAAGTAAAGACTAAAATATATGCTCAGTATAGCAAAGCTCTTACCATTCCAGTTAGCTTGACAATTAAAAAGTACATCGTCAAGCACCGTGAGAATGTAGCTACTGTCTCAACCATCAACCGTAATTCAAGCAAGACCAAGTTCTGGGAAAGAATATACAAAGGCTCGGCCAACAGCTCCAAAATGCACGCACAACCTGGCATAACAAGAGAACTTCATTGATAAAAGATCAAATTGTGATACTTTGAACAGTTATTCCAGGATGTGGTACATCAATATTTTTAACAGGGACGATATTATAGAAAATACCTCTAATTACCCATATAAAAGTATAAGAAAAGGAAAACATATGACAATAAGCTTCGGTGGATTACCATTGACCAAGACAGCTTGCCCATAAGGACTAAAATAACTTATTTGTTGCCACCAGAAGACAAAAAGGGATGCTACAATGGTAACAAATATGCCAAGTGGGACACTCATCCATGCTACTTTCATTAGCTTCACGACATCTTCTTCCATTGAAGTACCATCACTATAATATGAAAAATATATATTTTAATGGAGCTCGGGCAAGAGCATAGGAAAATTCAATTTTAAAAAATAATACAAGTTAATAACCTTTAATTCCAATCATCTGAAAATTTTAGGAATATTCTAATCCATCAGAGAGTTGTAGATGTAAACAACATTTGAGGGATTTAATATTCATTTTTTACTAGTTCATTATGTTAAGAGTCTCACATCAGATGAGATGTAGCTGGAAAAATATGTTTATAAGTAGGGGCAATCCCTACCTTACAAGTCGTTTAGTAAGGGTGAGTAAAGCCCAATTCAAATTCTAAGATGGTATTGGAGTCTATCCAAAATCCGCTATCGGGTCATCCACCATGTATTATACACGCGCCAAGCCCAACACTATTAGGCTTTACGGGTGTAATAAGAGTCTTAAATCAAATGAGATACGGCCAGAAAATATGTTTATAAGTGGAGGAAATCCTCACCTCTTACGAACTGGTTTTGATAGTTGAGTTACACCAAACTCAAAATTCTAAGACATTCAATATATAGATATAAGTATAACCAATAATTGAGAGACTCGGACCAGAATTTTAATAATTCTTCGGATTGAACAATAACATAGTTTATCTAAAGCATCATAAAATAATAATTACTTACCTATGATGCTATAGATCTAAACCAAACACTAAACTCATTTTATGCTGAAGCGTGTCATAAATGAGTAGTTCAAAAACATAGATTAGATAAGGATAACAAAGAGTACTAAAAGAACTAACACACCCCTCATTATCAAGCATGAAAGAAGCCAAGTCACGAGTGATGCCTCCAGCAAGAAAATCAATTTTAGAATACTAAGAGCTTCTTCCATACTACAGTGCAGTTATAAATGCATGACTAACTCTAACAGAATTAGTTATTCTGTTGAGATATTCAAGCTCGACAGAAACTAAGGCCCATTAGTTATTCTGTTGAAATGTGCAAGCTCAACAGAAACCAAGGCCCAGTACAATAGAGTAAACTACATGCAAGATAGAAGGCCCATGGCACAATGAACGATGAGAGCACACCACCATATATTCCTAATAGCCAAACTAACTTGACAAAACAGTGTAAAACAACACAGTTTTCTAAACACAGTTACTCCTATATGATAGAATTAGTAAAATATAAGGGATCACCGTTTTATATCCATCCGCATGCATGCTCGTCGGAAACCCTCCCGGCTAAGAAATAAAACACATGTGACAAATAGATGAAACTGCACTGCATACATCTGCATGACAAAAGGTAACATCATGGTAAATCATTTTTAATCAATTAAGTTTACAATGCAGCACAGAACGATAACAAAGCACATACACACACCAAAAATGACATCCAAATAAAGAAGTATATAATTAAAGCAGACGACAAAAACGTATACAGATTGCTGATGCTATATCAAATCCAAGTAAATGGAAATAATCATCACAACTGGAAAAGTAAGTGGAAAACAATTTATTTTAAGGAATATGACTCGTCTAAAGTGAGAAGCTCACTTCAATTTCTCATTATCTTTTATTCCTCCATGTTAAGGGTTTCTTAGGCTTGGTGCGATTAAGGGAAGCATCTTTCTGCATACACTGAGTTGTTGGATTCTTGGTGTGAATATTTATTCACTCCCAGTTAATGTTGCTTCGGTGTCATGCTTCTAAAGAAGGGAATCAAAAAGAGTGACTAGCCAGAGAAACAAAGTAGTTAGTAATGGAATGTTCCAAAGATTCTTCCTTAAGGGCTAAAAGGATGGCAGAGAAGAGGTTCTTACAGGATAATTTTGGTGTTGCAAAACTACTTGCAATGAAGGCCTTGGGCCCTGAATCTCGATATTGACGGCATCCGTGAACTGCTGGCAACCATGATGTTTATATAGCTGATGAAAAAAAGAATTGGTGCAGAAGTTAATTGGTACAAGGTCCTTGGTGCAAAGCCCTTAGATGATGATGATGAAACAATTCAGAAATGTTACAGGCAGATGGCTCTTACTCTGCATCTGGAGAAAAACAAGGCAGTGGGTGCAGATGGCGCATTTAAGCTGGTTTCTCAGGCTTGGACTGTATTATCTGATAAAGCTAAGAGAGCCGCCTTTGATCAAAAGTGCCGCTTGTGGGAGTCCTTCAAAAGGATTACTGGTGGTATACCTCAGAATAGTTTGTTTGATACTACTAACTTTGGTGGGAAACCTTCTGAACCTGCTACTCGGGGTGGTTTGTTTAATGCTGCTAACCGAAAGAGCAGAGATCTCACAAGTGGCACTCATGCCAATCCTACTCCAACACCTCCTGTACCTGCTCGTTATAATGGTTTGTTTAATTCTGCTACCGGGAAAGACATAGATCAAATGAGTGCTGCTCACACCAATCCTACTCCAAAAGCCCCTCTTGATAAACCACATTCATTATGGACTGTGTGCAGTTTCTGCTGGACACATTACGAGTACTTTGCTGTTTATAGAAACTGCAATATTGTTCGCGCCGGCTGCAACAAGACATTTTTTGCTTCTGAGACACCAACCCCGCCTTTAATCGCAAATGCTTCACCCACTTCAAGAGCTTCTTTGTTGAAATAGCATAACTTCAACTCAACCGGATTGGTAAGAAACGACCATGTTTCAAGTAGGACACTGATGTCTGCCGTCAACTCATTGCTTGGGTCAGGTCCTTTCTCTATGCCGAGTGGCATTTCCAGTGAAACGACATCAGTTTCTACTGCTTCTGGAGCTCTTGGTCTTTTTAACAGGCCATCTGTGAATTTGAAGAGAAGGCATGAAGATTCGACACCTCTGATGAGTGAGGAGACACATTTTGGGAAAACTCATGTTGTTTGAAAGAACTGTTGCAGGTTCAGATTTTCAGCCTTCTTGGAAAAAAAAAGTGCACAGGTGAACATAAAGTTGATAGTGATAAAAGAGGCATGGAAGCTGAAATGGCATCAAAAAGGAATAAACTCTACTGACGTGTCTGGGTCTCTGAAGAATAGTTTTGATGCAGGAAAGGTTAGTGCTGCCGGAAACTCCAGACGAAATGGTACTAGGGACATGTCTCAGCAGAAAATGAGGAACATCTTGATGGAAAAGGCTCGGAAGGAGATTTGTAAGAAACTTGATAAGTGAAAGGAGAGTTGTAGAAGGCTTGATGAGTGGAAGGAGATTCGTAAAAAGCTTGATGAACGGTATGCGTCTTCTATATTAAAGAATACTGGTGCAGAAGTCAAAGTGAAGAAAAAAGAAAAGCCTGGTCCAAACGAAATTGTTGATTCTGAAACCAACAACAACTCTATCTCTGCTGACTCAGAGGTCCCTCTCTCTATCTCAGCGAGTTCCAGACCCAGATTTCCATGACTTTGATGGGGACTGAATTGAGGACACTTTTGGTGAGAACCAAGTGTGGGCTGCATATGATGATGAAGATAGCATGCCACGCTACTATGCCTTTATCCACAGTGTGATCTCAAAGAATCCATTCCAAGTGAAGATAACCTGGCTGAGCGCTAAAACCAATGATGAATTTGCAACGATAAAGTGGGCCGGTTCTGGCTTTCCAAAGACCCCCGAGGATCATCAACTAGGCAAGCGTGCAATCAGCAGCACTCTCAATTCTTTCTCGCACAGGGTCAAGTGGACAAAAGGTTCAAAAGGAGTTTTCCATATATATAGACAAAGAAAGGGAACGTTTGGGACTCTTAACATGAACTAAATTACATTTTAAGGAGTAAGTTTACAATCATACAGTCAAAAGATGGTAACGAAAATCAAAATTGGAAGAACAAAATATTACCGCGTAGTCCTCTTCAGTGAGATGCCTCACAATCCATGTGTTGAATATAAATGGAATTCCTCTCGACAAGAATTGAGTAGCTGGATTCATGTTATCCCCAAAAAAAACAAATTGTGAAATTAGAATAACTGATTTGCTAAGAAATTAGTGAAATTAGATAATTTCAGAAATTGTATGTTTCTGTGTCTAACATGTAAAGAAATTAAAAATGATGATAATGTGCAATGGTGTGTTGAAAATAAAAAGCGAACCTAAAAGGTACTTGAATGTGCGAGACAAATTGGTTGGGTCTTTATCCATCGACATTGGAAGTGAATGAGAAACTGCAAAACTGAAAACGGTTGATGTCAGGTATTTGAATTGATAGGATATAGGGAAACTGAGAAAGATTGAAATGAATAATGGTAACAGAGTAAAAACCTAATGTAGATGTTTTGATTGCTGTGAAACAGTATTGTCAGGCTATTAATTGAGAAGTCGATGAACGGTGATTCAGTAGAGATTCCGGCGAGTTCACGGTGATTCAGTTTTTTACAGAGGTGGGATTAGAAAAAGGGGAGGGCTGGGCAGGATCCAAACCCATTGAAGTGCTGTTGAGTAAATACAAGCTCCGGTCCTTCCCTTCTGACGCCGAATAAGAGTTTTTGATATAGCCTCAAGGATGATACCAACTAATTATTTTATTTTTGAATTAAATAAAGGGAGAAATAAAATAATAACTTAAGCATTATTTAAAAGATTAAAAAAATACGTTTTTTTTAAATAGTTGTGTATTCAATGCACTAAAAATATAAATATTTAATTTTTTAAAAGAATATTATTTGTATTTAATTAACTTTAGAATTTTTAATTGGTGTCTAGCATGACCCATAAATAAATATTATATATATTATTAATTAAAATAATATTTTAAATCTATTAGTATCTAATAAAAGATTATCACTAAACCCTTCTTAATTCAAGTTTGTTTTTTTTAATCACATGATTTTTGTCTAAACATACTAAAGTAATTTTTTCAATTTTCATGCAAAACTTAAAAAGTTTATTTCCAACTTTCAATGTGAAATTCATTGTTCATTGCTTCATGCATAGAGTACTCAAAAGATATTCTGCTGAGATCTTAAAATATACTTCAAATGTTAAAAACTTTCCCTCTTTATTACCCCACATCCGGCCTCATTGCCACCGGCGGAGCCAACGCCATCGCTGTTGCAGATTCTGTTTCGTTATGTTCTTCATTTCACCACTTTCGTCCCCAACTCCATCTCCGTTGGAGCTCCTATTTCATTATGTTATTCATTTCGCCACCTTCGTCCCCAACTCCACCGTTGTTGCATCTTCTGTCCGGTTCTGTTCAGCACGGAAAGAAGTTCCACATTGCCGTCCCAAAAAGGTGATTTATACTCCTTGCAGATTTGTTCTGCTGTCGTTAACATTTCATCATTCCACACTCGATTTCATAATACAAATCCACCATTATTTGTACCTGATCAGATTATTTTGTCACGTCAAGGTTAACCCTGATGTAATGTAAGTGTAAATCTACTAGATTATTTTGTGAAAATTAGTTTTACGATGCTTTGATACATGATTTTTTTATGAAAGCTGGGCAACTTGAATCTGCTTCGATTCTTCACTCACGAGCAAAACAGGTTGGTATTAGAGAATATTGAATATTTTTCAAGAATAACCCCGATATTGTCAAAGATCATGCTATTATTATAATTATAGAATGAAATACTTTAAGAGATAAGCATGTATTTGTCTTTATATGAATTTAGATTAAATCATATTGAACTTTGTTTCCTCCTCAACATTGATTATCATCTCTCACTATAGAGAAGAGTTAAACATAAAGTTCAGTGAAGTTGTTTCATAATAAAAAAATTGTTTTATAGATTTGCTCGATTTTGTATCCTGGTGATGCCACAAAAGGTGGGATACTCCTACGGCTGAAGCAACAGTACTTTCTCTGCAGTTCATCGCTTCGTGTAAGTTAATTCAACTGGTAAATCTCCTTTTCATTTGATAGAAATGATTGAGATTACAAAGGTTGTACCTTACAAAGAGATAAAACATTTTTTATTGGACAATACTTCATTATTTTCGGCAAAAGATTGAATTAAGATACCCTAAGTCATCATTTAATTGGTTCATTTCATTCAACTACAGTTAGCAAGAGTTTAGCATATTCATTATAAGTTAATTGATTATGTTGCATGTGTGGTTTATGCATAAGAGGACTTTGACGTAAGTAAACTTATTCTTCCATGCTTAAGCTATATTAGTAGCTAGAATTTGATTCGTTAAACTCTCTCTTTCACTATGAATGCAATTTTACAGATGAGCATAGTTCCATTGTTGAGGTACAATTGTTTTTTGTCATTCACTAATTCAGAAGAAAATGCACACAAATATTTTGATATAGTGTTTTTATTTTTGTGCATTTCAATTTAATTCTAATGTGCCGGCATCGTATGATCTCAATCAATTCTAAGTTGGCATTAATATCACCTTAAGAAATAATGTCAGGTATGTTGTTAAGATGGGGAAATCATATGTTGTCAAAGTTAGCATTGATATCACCCTATGAAACAATGTTGATGACTTAGTATGTGTTGTGCATTCAAATTTCTTTTATTGTTCTATTGTTGTTTTGGTGTGGTGATGTTTTAAGAGTGTTGAGTTATGTTATTTTGATTGAATTTCAACCGTTGTTACGGCTGTTGCTGAAAGCTTCTTAAGATAAAAGGTTTGTTTAAGAAAATGAGAAGGCACTTGGATCAATTAGGGGTTCTTAACTTTGGGCTCTAACTGAGAGGTAAACTTGAATTTGTGATTATTGACTTGTGGTTATTTTATTTTCATGTACTATCTCAGGATACGATGTCTCGAATACCTGTTCATCATGGGGAAGAACTCTGATGGATGTCCCAAGAAGTATGTGGGTATGTTGAAGAAGTATTAAATAGTTTAGTTGCTAATGTACCAAAGGTAAGCTTCGGTTTTGACATATTCTATGTTTAAAAATTTTCTTTTTGACAATGTTGATTTTAATGCCTTTATTAGTTGTTTGGTTGACAGGAAATTATTCTTGGCCAAGTTGAAAAAGCTAAGGAAGACATGTTGAATCAATTATATACCTCTATCAGGTTCAAAACTCTACTTATTTGTTTGCATTTGTTTAAGTTAATCCTGGGTTTTCCTAGGAATGTGAGTTTATTTATTAAAAGCTTCTGAATATGTTTGATTTTTATCTTTAAGTTGATTAAGCTCTCTTGCAAAAGTTATTTACATGTCAATGGTTTTTATCTCTCCATTTTAATTTTTAAGTCTGGTTATATATGATCTTGAGTTCACTATTATCCTTACTCTTACTGTTTTTAAATACCGATTTCTGGGTAACCACTTCTTTGAACAAAATTTTCTTTTGTAAAACTTTTTTATTTAAGTAAGATTGATTTTATCTATGCTCGATTGCATATTTATTGTTGTTGAATTGGTTGATTTCATTGTTACATAAAAGGAAAATCAAAGTAGATATAACAAGATGGTGGATGAATGGTTCATAGATAATGAATATAGTTTTATTTTCTTGTAGGTACAAGAGCTTACTAAGTTATTGGTAGAGTTATGGGAGCTTATGGAAATTCCAATTGATGAGAAATAAGCATTTAGCCATATTACTAGATTAATTTCAGCATCAATTGACAAAGTATCAATTCGAGGATGACTTTTTGTTTGATGTCATTAAGCAAGTGTGAAACTTTCAATGAGTTCATATGGATGTGGATAATAAAGTTGTTAAACAAATTATGACTAGCCGCATAGAATTTGGTACATAAATTATATCTAAAGTATTATTAAAAAAATTTCTTAAAATATTAATATGGCTACTTATAAATGTACCTTTATGGTGAAATTCAATTAATTTCTTTTCCTAAATATTAGTTCAAAAGATGAATGAATTTGGGAAAGTTTTTTTTGTTTTTGTTTACAAGCTTAACAATTCTATCTTGTAATTCATTTTGGAATGATTTCAGCATTTGCTTTATACAACTTCTGTTGTAATTCATTTTTTAGTGATTTATGCATCCTTTTGATGACCTAGATTGGTTAAACATATGATTAATTGACACGTGTTAGTCTATTTATTAGGGTTGTTATATGTGTGTTCAACAGTATGTTATAGGAGAGTTTTAACTTTATTATTTTACCATGTTTTCAAATTCATTGTCTTTAATCACATAATTAGATTCAGAGTTGAACTAGAGACAAATTCTAATTTGGAAGAGAGCGGTTCTGAAAAAGGTCGACATCATAATACCTCAAAGTCTTCTAAAGGCCGCAATCACTTCTTTTCTACTAACAAACTTCAGGTTCATCTTGTGTGAAAGTTTCAAAAATACAAACCAAGTCAAGTGCTGCAAGTAGTAGCAAGAAGAATTCCAAAAACTCTACAGAAGTCGTGAGCACTTATTTTTTCTTGACAAAATTGTCTTCCATCTAAATTGACAAAAACAATATTTTGATTTTCAAAAATATCATTTTTGTTATTTTAGTAATTTGTTAATATAATGAATTGCCTGTGCAGGTAAAAAACAAAGGAACGCTGATTGAACCTGATGATGACAAAGCAAGTGAATCCAATAAGAAGTCAAGTAAGGAACTTTATCAGGTGAATAAACCATTACAAATGAATTATACAATCATTTTATTCAATAAGTTGTTCATTTCTTTATTTATTATGCCAGTATCATAAAAATTAAATTTACAAAATCTCTCAAACATTACATTAACAAGTAATGTGTGTTCCTCTATTCATTTTGTGAGATATTGGATCGAATTTCAGTATAGTCGAAGGATAGCTTCTAAGTTCGACAATTTGATAGGACCTTAGCATGTCGTCAAAGTCTGTTCACATGTTGTAGTCAAAATATGCTAGGATTGTTAGCATGTCGAATTGGGTCAGTTTGTTATGCTCAATTGTTTAAGTTAGCTTATTCTCTAAGTTAGCTTGTGTGATGAGCATGTGTGTAAAAAGTCCATTAGTTTAGTGTGTTAGTTTTCTTATAAATAGCATACTAGTCTCTCATCATTGTATAATACAAATCCTAATTAGGGTGAGAGAGGTTATTTGTTATTCTGTAATACTTGTAATATTGTTTCAAAGAGAAAGTAAAGAATAACAGTTTATAACTAATTTCATTGTATTCTTACTGTTTTCTTCTTTTCTATCCTTTCGGGATTCTTACCGATCAAAACACCAATTATACTTTGTAATTCTGACATCGTTTTTCATAACAAATTGGTGCGGTGAGTATGGAGTAGATGCCATAAATAAAGTATGAGATTGAAAAGTTCACTAGAGTGAACGATTTCGGTCGGTGGCTTTTGAAGATAAAAGCCATACTAGTTCAGCATGTTTGTTTAAAAGCGTTGAAGGGAGGCACAACCATGGATGTTACGTTAAAGGATAAAGAAAAAATGATTATGGTAGAGAAAGACCACAACGCCATCTTATTAAGCCTTGGTGATAAGGTTCTTCGACAGGTTTCGAAGGAGATGACGACGTTGGGTCTTTGGGAGAAACTCAAAAGTTTGTACATGACCTAATCATTGGTCAATCGCCTCTACTTGAATCAAGATATGTATTCATTCAAGATGAGTGAAGACAAAGTTATGGCTGAGAAGTTAGATATGTTCAACAAGCTGATTTTTAATCTTGAAAATATTGATGTAAAAATCGAGGATGAAGATCAAGTGATATTACTGTTGTGTGCTTTTCCCATAACACATGCTCACTTCAAAGAAAATCTCTTGTATGGAAGAGAGTCTCTGACCTTTGAAGAAGTTCAATCATCATTGTACTCTAAGGAATTGAACAAACAAAAGAAGCACATGCCATCTTTGATTGGTGAAGTTTTGTCGGTTAAGGAGAAATTCACAAAGAAAGATGGCAAGATCGACAAGAAGAATGGTAAAAGTCAATAGAAGTCTTATAATGGTGATGCATCTGGTATTAGATGTTATCACTATAAGAAGGAGAGTCATACAAGGAAAGTATACCATGAACGTCTGAAAGATTATGGAGGTAAGGATAATGGCAATGCAACCATTGTTCAAGATGATTTTGACTCATCTGATGTTCTTGTGGTTTCAAGCGGCGACTCAAGTAAAGAGTGGATTATGGATTTAGGTTGCAATTGGCACATGACTACAAACAAAGACTTGTTCGAGAAACTATGTGATCAAGATGGTGGATATGTATTGCTTGGAAATAATAAAGCTTGCAAGATTGCAGGTGTTAGTTATGTGAGATTCAAGCTCCATGGTGAGTTAATAAGGTTGTTGACTGAAGTCGGGTATGTACTCGATTTGAAGAAAAATTTGATTTCTCTTGGTGAATTCGACAAGAAAGAATATGTTTTACAATGAGAGAAAAGTATTCTAAAAGTCGTGAAGGGTTCGAAGGAAGTCTTAAGAGGCGTGAAGAAACAAGACTTATATACCCTTGAGGTTGAAGTTGTTAGTGGTTCTGCAAATGTTGCATCCATGAAACCTTTGTCGAAGACAAAAATTTGTAACATGAGATTGGGCCATGTCAGTGAAAGGGGTCCTGTCGAATTGGGGAAACAAAATCTTCTTGGTGGAGACAAGGTCGAAAAGCTGAAGTTTTGTGAACCATGTGTACTTGGAAAATCTTACAGGGTGAAGTTCAAAAGTTGGAAGACTCTGGTCGAAAATCAGACCGGTAGGAAGGTCAATAGGTTGAGAATCGACAATGGCCTTTAATTTTGCAATGAGGCGTTCGACAATTTTTGGATTATATTAGCTTCTATTTGTAATTCTCTAAATATTAATGATTTGAAAATATAAATTCAAAGTTGACAAAGCGTATTATGAATTCTGACGGGAACCCGTACGAACGCACGAGTTTGTTACTAGTATCTTTAAAAAATGATATTTGTATTAATACATTTGATAATTTTAGATCTTCTCTTTTATTTTTCTCTTCTCCCCTCTCTTAATCTTATTTTCTCTCTTGATTATATTTTTCTTTTTTAATAATGAGTGTGAGTGAAATTAAGAGAGAGATATAGAGTTAGGATAAGGAATAAAAGAGAAATGAAGGAGAGGATCCAAATTTAAAAAAATGTATTTTTGCTTTAAAACAAAGTTACTCATATTAATTTATATTAATATGATTCACATGACAAAATCACTATCTCATTCAAAAGATGGTATGTTCAATTATCAAAGTTGATGCAAGAATTTTAATGATACTCATAATCTAGATGACCTATGTTCTTCAAACTATTGTTTAAATATGTCATCACCGAGAGAGTTATATATACTATGGTCTTGTCACAATTCACTCAAATATAAAAGAGGCAACATTTAAGATGGTATAAGATTCCGATACTATATTTTTTATGGAAATAGATACAATTACGGCATGAGAACTTTGACGAAAAAAGTATAACCTTACGTTGTATTTCCCTTCATCCCCATCTCTAGGTTGTTGCAACTTTTCTTCTTTTTTCAGGGTCCATAAACTTATAACCTGAATATTTATGATAATCTTCTATAACTAAATTGAGAAAATGAGACAGGTCTCAACTACAGTATGAACTAATTGACAAACAACATGAAATGGTTCACATCAAGGAATATGTCTTCAAACTCACGAGTGGTACCATAATGAATGAAAGAATGTGACTTGTTTAAGCAAGTGTCACCTATTAGAATTAGCAATCTCTTTTTCAACTGGGAATGATTTTCTAGAGTACATGAAAGATTAACACAACACCTAAAAGCTAAAGCTGGAGGACGACCTCAGCCCCAAAACATGAAATTCAGTAAACTTAAGTTAGTAGAGCTAAAAGCGTGGATTCGAAGGTCATATTGTTGAGTTTTTTTAATTAAGTATTTTTGTAATTATGACATTCATGTGACCTTCGTAAGTTTTGATGGATTTGAAAAAAACTCGTCTAACTTTTATTTGACTATCTTTAGTTAGACTAATCTATTTTGATGCACTTTAGAAAGACTTGTCTAATTTTTATTTAGCTACTTTTAGTTAGACTAACCTGGTTTAATGGATTTGAATAAAATTCGTCTAATTTTTATTTAATTGTCTTTGGTTCAACTAACCTGTCCGGAAGGATTTGAGAAAGACTCCTCTAACTTTTATTTATCTAGCTTTGGTTCGACTAACCTTTATACATTTGCTAACGAATTGATTATATCCAATTTGATTGTTTGTCGTCCATTTTTATATGGTTTCCATTTTTATATGGTTATCTTTAGTTAGACTAGTTTTTATATGGCTATCTTTAGTTAAACTAACATGGTTTAATGGATTTGAGAAAGACTCCTCTAACTTTTATTTATCTGGCTTTGGTTCGACTAACCTTTATACATTTGCTAACGAATTGACTATATCCAATTCGATTGTTCATCGTCCATTTTTATATGGCTATCTTTAGTTAGACTAATTTTTATATTGCTATCTTTAGTTAAACTAACATGGTTTAATGGATTTGAGAAAGACTCCTCTAACTTTTATTTATCTGGCTTTTGTTCGATTAACCTTTATACATTTGCTAACGAATTGACTATATCTACCATCTTTAGTTAGACTAACATGGTTTAATGGATTTGAGAAAGACTCCTCTAACTTTTATTTATCTGACTTTGCTTCAATTAACCTGGTTTAATGGATTTGAATAAAATTTTCGTCTAATTTTTATTTAATTGTTTAATGGATTTGAATAAAATTCGTCTAATTTTTATTTAATTGTCTTTGGTTCAACTATCCTGTCCTCCTATTACTATTTTGGGCCAACCATGTATGAAATATTTTTAATGCAAGCACTATCATATAAAAGAGTAAGATGTTCATGAATTTTCCTGGCTCTACCAATTTAAAAACCCAACCATAGCATATGGATGATATTATTAAGACATCTTGATTTTGCTACTATACTTGCATGTATATATGAGAACAATTCAGAGATGTATTTTTCTTCCACCTTAGAGTTTGTAAATGAACTTTTAAATCATATTGTGTCAGAATATAAACTCAAATTAGAGGAATTTCTCAAATCCCATTATACGAATATAACAACTATTTTTGGACAGGGTTAATTCAGATTCACCCTTTCAGCTATAATTTATTTGAATCGACCAATATACAATATATGAATATAACAATTCGTTACTTCCATCTTTCTCAACGAAATTCAAGAAGCTGAAAAGTCATACATTACTAAATTAACTATAGGCTAAAACTGTATTAGAATTAATTAAAACAAAACAAAAACACGAGGGCACAGTTTTGTCCCCTATCAGTTAGTACAACAAGAAACAAAATAGATATGGATACTTTCATTCTCACAGTTAATGGATGCTTTCTCAATTTTGCAGCTTGGAGGTGAACAACTACATAATAAAAGATGCCAATTTTTAGTGAAAAGAAAAGCATTCCCAATTTCACACATGCTTGGCGCAAAAAAGTAATAGGACATATTGCCTCAAAAAAAAGTCATAGGACAGAGGACTCTTAAAGCTGATTTTTTAGGATGATCAAGTATTTCTACTATTAGGGGCATATTGAGACAAAAACTACTAGTATTACAAAGAGATATCATAAACCTATCTACCAAGGATTAATCTTCTCACAGCCCAAAAGCTATCTTAATCAGGAATAGGCCCCATTCTCTGGAGACTGGTGAGCTTCGTGACTTGTTCTTCCTGCATACAGAAAACATCATTCTTAGTATCTTGTTGACCTTTGTTGACCTCTCTTTTGAACCGACCATAAAAAAAGAAATATTTGGTTTGAGGGTTAAAAAACCACTGAAGTTCATACCTATCAGTTCAAAACCAGTATTCCTAGAATCTGGACGGCTTCCCCAATCCAAGGGATGGAAAGGAACCACGTTTACTCCATATTGCTGAGACATGAAATGACCTCCCCCAATAGCTTGATGCTCTTTGTTTCCTGGGTTTGTATTCCCATTTGAAGGGTTAAGTGCTGGGCGGAAACCTAAACTCGGTGTGGATTCACCAACTGGTGATGGTAACTTGCTGGTAGAAGTATTGCCTTTTATACCAGCACCAGTGTCCTTAGGTTCAATAGAAAATGTGCCGGCGATGACCTGTGTGAATTAAATCCAGAGTGATTTCATATTGTAAGTTGTACCGCGCTGTGTTTTATATAAGTGAAAAATAAATATATCAAAAAAAGAATAGTGAAAAATAAATATATCAAAAAAAGAATAGTGAAACTTGACAATTTATTTAAATAAATTGATGCATGGCAAATAATAGATATTTTTGGGTTTTATTTATTGGGACTTAATCTCACTTAGATTTTGAATAAATTAATATTTCTATCCTAAGATTGAAAAAGAGACATGTGTAGGAGATTTAAATCTCTTGCACTCAACACATTTTTGTGTCTAAGTTAAATTTTCTAGGTATAAAGATTAAATTTGGAGGTATATTGAAGATAGAAATTTAGAGATTCAATATAATAAAAATATTCTTATCATGACCGGTGTGTGCCAACATAGTTGGAATGTCAGTAAGTCATAACAATGCATCTGCACTCCTCAATGTCTACTGCCTAGTATGATTCAGGTGAGAAATTTAAGTACATCAGGATTTTCCACCCCATGCATGAATTTTAATGTAAACACCAACAACATTAATAGGATTGATTCTACTGAAATCAAAATACTCTAAATATTAACTGATATTGCCTTTGTCTCTTATTAGGTTTAGCCACATTTAATTTTGAAATTGAATTGTAGACTATAGTTTTCTCTAATTTTAATATAGTGAAATTCTGTATACTAAATCAGTTTTTTATACATGAAAGTTATCACATCAAAAATAAGTTTCAACTATATATATAAAGAAATTGATCACGAGACACGTGTCATATTTCCCACAAGTTAACGCTCAACCAGAATTTATAAATTGTTAGAAATCATGATCCATGTAGCAGACCCCACTAAGCGGAAGAAGGCTTGGTCGTTGTTGTTAGAAATTACCTGAACTTGACTAGCGGCTTTGAGGGGTCCGGCAATGCTTCCACCTACAAGTTGCCCATCAGAATGAGCTAAGCATACACTGAGACCACCAGAACGACCATCATTTTCATTACGGACATATGATCCAGTAAGGGAAATAATATCAAAGCGACCCTAATGACAAAACCAAAAATAGTTAAACATTGACAAGAATAATACAAGCATAAAAAAAGAGTTATGTAGATAATAACTTGTATTGCTAGCATTTCTTTAAAAAAAATCATTATAACTTGTATGTTTAATCTATTGTTTCCTTACAACTTTGTTTGAGAAACAAGTAAATAAGGGATGGATTGATTTAGAAGTTGGGGGGAGGAGTGATTACAGAACCTTTGTTCCTTCACTAATAGTGGAGGTGACTTCAAATTTTCAGCTTTAATCATGTGATCTTTATGAGAAAAATCTTAAATAAACAATATTTTATTTTATTTTTAAAAAGACAGACGATAAGATAGTGAGTCTAGTTTATTCTGATACTCTTAGATCATATTTCTACACAAGACTGCAGCTGAGTCTAATTTCCTTTACAAGGTTGCTAGAAGTTTAAAGATCAAAATTAAAGATAACAACCATGGAGAAAAAAAGTATTTGTTTACCTCATATGTAATATTGCCTCCAGCGGTTGCCGGCTGACGAAGAGTAGCACTAGAGATGGAACCAGATGCAGACAAAATGCACATCTCACACCTACTATGTTTTTGCATGAGCGACATAATATTTTGGCCAATATCCTATGGAAAATGTGCGCAAACAATTAGGGAAGTAACAGGTAGGTAAAAGGGAAGGAAGCTGAAAAAATTAAACATTAAGCAAATGGAAGACTAAACATATACAAATACCAGACAAAAAGAAAATTTAAGCTATCTAAAAAAGTGGAAATCAAAACGGTGAGATGCCAAAGATAAATCAAGACATATTATTCAGTGACTCAGTGAGTTCATATCACATTACTCATTCAGGTCGTTGAAGTTGAAGTTAAACAGGGAACAGCAAAAATAAAAACTTAAATTATGATTATGGTTTGATATGATTGATTAATGAAAACTTTCAGAAAAATAAGTTGCAACAATTTGAGGTAAGAAACAAACCCTAGGAGATAATCCAATTTCCATTAAAACAACATGAAGATATGTTCATATCTCCTAAAATAGGTGCTAGTTAAAGCTATGAGGCTCACCCTTGTGTTGTGTTTCACCTGAACCTTTATCATAATTAGTATGGAAACACATTAAACTTAATTAAGATTCTAATGCAACCTCATTCATTAGCACTCTTTTTCTATACATACATAACATTCCTGCCTATGTCAGCCTTACTATATATAGTCGGTCCCAAGTCCAGATAAAAAGAGAGGGTAGTGTTAGGCAGTCAACAGCCAACATAAAACTTTGTGGAATCTCTAAGACATGGGTCACATTTTAGATTGTACCGTCAGTCTAAATTAGTTTTAGACTAAAATCCAATGAAACTCCACTATTTCACCCCATCAAACCACTTCTAAAAGTGAAACTACTCCCTCGACTTTAAATAAAAGAAAGAAAAAAAGTACATGTACTTGGCCCTCCAACTACCTGTATATTCTTTTTCTTATATTTAAACCTAGAAGGAGCGCATTATAAAATTAATGGTATGAAATGAAAAAATATAATATAGATTCCCTATTGAATGTTATTATAAAACTAATTGGCAGTAATTATTTCAAAAAAAAAATTAATAAGATTGAGCAAGCAAATCCTAACATCAAAATCAATAAACTAAATCAACAGATCAAGAACAATGCTTACCTCACCAGCACGAACAGTAACAATGTGAAGATTGAAGTTCTCTCTCAAATTACCTGCATCCACAAAAATCAGCAAATTCACATCCAAGGTTTCATCATCATCATCATCATGCATGCAATTAGTTTAAGTTAATAATCACTAAATAAAGCGTTCGAAAATAAAAAATAAAAAAATAGGTTAAGATAGAAACCTAGAGAAGGGGAGTGAAACTTTTTCTGCTTGTTGAGATTCAAAGAGGAAAACGACGTCGCAGCAGCAGGAGAAGCAGCGGCGGCGGAGGCAGCCGCTGCTGCAGCTGCAGCTTTCCTAGCGGCGAGTCCTTCTTGTGGAGACTCGTACTTCCTGGGCCTACCTCGCTTCTTCTTATTATCCGTAACGGAATGAAGGTTACTGTGGGACCCATCGGTGGTAGTTACTAACGCACCGTTAACTGGAGAAGCGTTGACGGTGACGGGGCTAACGGTTTGGTGCTCGAAGAGTGAGGTGAGTAGGTTGGAGCTGTTGACGTTGTTGGGTTCCATTTAGTACGGAGGGTAAAGGAGAAGAAGCTCAAGGGTTAATGATTCTTTAAGAGGAAATAGTAATAATTTTTTAGGTCGGAAAATATAGGATGGCTATTTTATTTTATATAATATATATATTTAAGTGTTGTGCTGTGTTAGTAATTGACAGTGTTTTTAATTGGATGTTGTCCGAATTAGGTTTACGGCAACTAACCTTTTTTTTATTCGATAAATTCCATTAGAAGAAATTGAAAACTGCTTCTATTAGATTTTTATTTATAAGTTTTCGTGTTGTAAAAAGTGATTTATTTATTTTTATATAAGAAGGAAATACAAAACAAACTAAAACATATTTACGTCAATTTGATATTATAAAGTGTACTATTGTTCAAAATTTGTAAAGAAAAATTTAGCAAATATGCTCCTTGAGAGGTGAATAAGAGAGAGAAACTTTTTTGAGAAAAGGTTAAATCATCGACGAAAATATTTTTATTTTGAATCATGTCAACACATGAATGAGGTCTCTCTCAATGATGACATGAGTTAACTTTATATTTTGTCATTTTAAAGATATTATTCATAATTCGGAGGAAGGAATGAGAGAAACAAATAGGGAGAAAAAAAAGGTGTACTCTTCTTTTCATTCAAAGTAGATAAATTTATTCTTAAATATATCATTTACCATCCAGATCAATCACACGGTTGTTGTATGTGTAATATATCAGATTTTCGTAGTTGATCCTTATATACATATCACATTCTTGTAGTCGATCCTTAATATATAATGTGAAAAGCATGATATTATCAGGTATCCAATATATCTTGACTCACACATCATTTTTTATTTTCTCTTTAACTTTGGCATCATAGTGAAAAATCTTGCAAATCGGCCCTCACTCCACCATATCGAAAATTCAAGTCCAATACAATTAACCATTATTGTAATGCTCGCCAAATAACTTTGGTTCCCTCAACGAAATAGTGACTCTGTATGTGATAATCAAAATTTGATTCTCGAATATTTCCATGATTCAGATTTTCTCTGATCCAAAGATCCAAATCTCTACACTTAGATGGTTTAGATCTTCATTTCTTGGTCTTCTTTCTTAAAGCTTCGCGATCTTCTCCAAACATCAAATTCTTCAATTCATCAACCACAGTGTTGTCATCCAAAGCAACTTGATTTGACGTTCAACGGTAAGCTGTTGTTGCAGTTGCTAATGTTTCACCTCCTCGTTCTCCTCAAATAAATAATGATTCACTCCTAATATCATCTCCTTCCAATCCTTCACAACAAGATCTTGCTCCACCAAAATTTAACCAATGAGCATTATAAGTTCTTCTTGAAGGAGGAGAAAAACAAGAAATGGGGGTTTGAATTGTTTTCACGATAAATAAAACTTTTGCAAGACCACACACACGAAAATAAAAGCAGATAACACAAGGAATTTATCCTGGTTCACTTGAAAAACAAAGCTACTCCAGTCCACCAGGCCAAGGTGATTTCGCCTTCAATAAGGACTTAATGTAAGAACAAGATTCTATGTCTACAATTCAACTCTAAAGTTTTGATGATAACAAAGGATGAAACAAATTGGTACCCTAACACAATTTATCTAAGTGTGCAGGACTCTAATCCAAAAAGGGTCAGATAGACGTACATCATATATTTACGTCAGTCCAGAATGACCACTTAGAAGTCAGTCAAGTAGAGGCTCTGACTCTGAACAAAAGAAAGCGCACAAAGTTCTACGTAGAAAGAAGAATCAGACGCTCTGAATCAAAACGGTGCACTCAAGGATCTGATAACATTACACTCTGGAGTAATCACTATCAGATAGACATCAAGAACCTTTGAAGTCAAATCAGCACTCAGCAACCGTCTGAAAATACACATGCTCTGAACAGGAACATCTGAGCTTTGCACGCTCTGACTCAAAATGATCACCAATACTTAGCTGCGAAGTCTTCCGCTTTTGGTATGAATCTATTTTTGGAAGAGAGTTAAACGCACTCCAATATTGCTATGGAAAGGACAAGGAGATTAATGACATTTAAAGTCCATCATTACCAAAGATTGCCTTAGCCAACGGTCCCTTCACCAATCTCTATATAAAGGATGGATCATCTTCATACAAGAGAATGAAATATACAAGAATACTGCAAACAATCATAAATCTCTTTTATCTTTACTGTTCACATGAGTTATTGCTCTAGGTGTGAAATAATTTTGTTCTTATATTGTGTAACTTTGTTTGTCTAAAAGCACTAAACACCACTGTATTTTTCATTACTTGTTGAATATTCCTCAAGTGACTTGTGAATTTTGTAAACTTGAGAGGGCTAAGAGATCTTTATCTTCTTAGACGCTCTTTGTGTAATCTTTCAAGATTAGTGGATTAAGTCCTTGTTAAATGCGAAATCACCTTGGCAGGATGGACTGGAGTAGCTTTGAATTTAAAGCGAACCAGGATAAATTTATGTGTTGTTAGCTTTATCCTTCGCGTGTGTTTTTATTTGTAAAAGTTTTTATTATCTATGGAAACAATTCAACCCCCCCCCCCTCCCCCTTTCTTGTTTTTCTCTACCTTCAATTGGTATCAGAGCTTCGGCTCTGTTATTGATTTTCTAATCAAACAATTAACAGTGTAGAGAGATCCAGCGTGAGAAAAACATTATGGCCAACACCAATGAAAGAGACAGTTACAATGTCAAACCTCTAGTTTTTGATGGAGAAAAGTTTGATTATTAGAAAGATAGAATCGAAAATTTCTTTCTGGGCTATGAGGCTAACCTATGGGACATGATCACTATTGGATATGAACCTCCTGTATCTGATGTCGGTTTCGTTATTGCCAGAAACAAGATGACTGATGATCAGAATCGTGATTTCAAGAATCACCACAAAGCCAGAACAATATTGTTGAATGTCATTTCCTACAATGAATATGAAAAGATCACCAATAGGGAAATTGTTAAAGAAATACTTGACTCTCTAAAGATGACCCACAAAGGCAACTCACAAGTCAAAGAGACAAAGGCTCTGGCTCTAATTCAGAAATATGAAACCTTCAAGATGGAGGACGATAAAGCTATAGAGGTAATGTTTTCTATATTTCAAACTTTAATTGCAGGACTCAAGGTTCTAGACAAAGGCTACACAACTGCAGATCATGTCAAAAAGATTGTTAGAAGCTTGCCAAAGAAGTAGAGACCTATGGTCACTGCATTGAAACTATCAAAGAATCTGAACAACATAAGCCTGGAAGAACTCATCGGTTCCCTCTGAAGTCACGAGATAGAACTTAAGGAGGATGAGCCCCAAAAGAAAAGCAAATATATAGCTCTGATGTCCAGATCTGAGAGACGCAAATCAGAAAGGAACAAAGCCCTTCAAGCTGAAGAAGATAATGAGGACTCTGAAAAGGATGATTATGATGATGTAGAAGAGTTATCCCTACTAACCAGAAGAGTAAAACAACTCTAGAGAAAAAGGAATAACAACTTCAGAAGACCAAGACCCAAGGGAGATCACTCATAATCAACTTCCAAAGGCAAATCAAACAAAGAGGTGACATGTTATGAATGTAAAGAACCAGGTCACTATAGAAACGAATGCCCGAAGCTTAAGAAAGAAAGCTTTAGAAGAGAAGGATTCAATAAAAACTCCTTTAAAACTAAGAAGGGACTCATGGCCACATGGGATGAATCCGAATTTGATGCCTTAGAATCAAACTCTGAAGAAGAACATGTAAATGTTACATTCATGGCTACCACATCTGGAAGCTCATCAGAAAGAGAATCTGGTCCTAAAGAGGTATTTTCTGATCTGTCTCGCTCTGACCTTGAATCTTGCCTATCTGAATCTTTAAGCTTATATCAGAAACTTCGACAAAAATTTAAAGCATTAAAAAGGGTTCTTGAAGGAACCATTGAAGAATGTGATAAGCTTGAGATAAAAGTTTATGAATTAAAAGATGACATCCTGATTTCTGAAAGAGAAAAAGAATCTACAAATAAACAATGTTTAAAACTTGAAGAAGCTTTATCTCAAGCCCCACAAACTTCTAACACAATTATATATGAATATGAAAAGGTTTTTCAAAAGTTTTTGAAAATGGGATAGAAAGAAGCATAATGGCCTCTATGATTTATGGAGTCAGTGAGAATAAGAAAATAGGAATAGGATATGGTTCTAATGAAGGCAAACACGTATCTTCTGCAGATGATGAGCCTAAATCCCTATTTTATTATCACTACATGTCATACCCCAAAATTCACTCTACTCCGATACAACTTTCATCTGATCCATAGTCCTACTGCACATGCATGCATTCATTATTTCATCATCACAATTTCATTGAACTTTCATAACCAAATACATATTACACGGACTCAAGGCATGGTGTTTAGACCTGGGAAAAACTGGGGTTATCCGGTTAAAGTTCTGGAGGAAAAAACCAACAAAATAAGGGAAAAATCAATTTTTGGACTGGGTATTCTATTACCCTAATCATGGTAAACACAGACAAAAAATTGATTTCCAAACCATTTTGGATGGTGTAATCGATTACCCCAATCATAATCGATTACACATGCGCAGACAACAATGGTAACTCTGTTTTTTCACCACAAAGTGATTTTCTTTCACCCACTTCAACCCCTTTGCTTCCTCTAAAAATAGAGCATTATCCCCCCTCACTTTTCAAGCTTGAAAGCCACTAAACTTATTCAAAAATCACATCCAAGCTCCCTCTTTTCAACCTAAACCCTAACTCACCCAAACCCTTTTTCTTCTTTGAACCACTCAACCACCATGTAAAAATCCATTATCTCCACACAACAAAAACACTAGCAAACTTATAACCTTCACTTACATAATCATTCACCACCACCATATAAGCATATAACTTCCTTCTCTTCCATTTTTCTACCACAACAACCAAAGCCATCCTCTTCCAAGCTTTTTGTTCATTCTTAAACCCAAACACAACAACAACCTAGTTTTGATACCACAATCTTGATAATATTTTGGACTCAAACTCATTGATTTTTTTGGGGTTTTGTTTTGTATTCGGAAATGGGGTTTTACTCTTGGTTTGTGTTTTGAGAGGGATTTGAGCTATGTGGGTTTTGTTGAGTTTACACTCTTTTTTTGGGATTTTTTGCTCTTACTACTTTTATTCACCATCTTTAATCAAACTTTGCATTTTATTTCATTTGCTATTTATTGTTGACTTGTTTTCACATTTGTTTGGTTGATGAGATCTATTAGATCACGACCATGATTGTTTAGAGTTGATAAAACCTTTAATGTTGCAAACCTATTAATTATTGATCAATAGATCCTTCATGATACTTTGAGGCATTGATATGTTGCCTCTATTTCAACCATATTTGTGTCATTTGATGCATAGATGAAACCATTTTCTTTACAATAACTTGTTATTCTATTTGCTTATTGTTATTCTACTAACCACTAACCACTAACTATTAACTCCTAACATTTACATTATTGCACTTTACTTCCTTGCAATTTATTTTATTGTTCACTTTATTTCAAGTACTTTATGTTTATGTTTATTGTTATCTAACCATATCCTTTACATTATGCTAATTTATTTACTCTCTTACTATCTTGCTAAATAAAAGAGGAGTAAAAACAAAAGAAAGAGAACAAATCATAATTTATTAAAATTTTGATAAATGGACTTAGGGTTGCATAACTTTCTTTGTTACAAATCTATTGTTAGTTTATTTTTTAATCATTTTCAATACTTTGCATCAATGATAAGTTATCCCTTAATGTGTCATATTTTGAGTCTTTTTGACCTATGAAAAATAGTCCTCAAGATGTTCATTTTGTACATATTACTAACCATTAATTATACTTCACTAACTTTGTTTATCATTAACCTTTGTTATTGTGATTTTGCTACTACTAACTTATTATTTATTCAAATTTCATTTATATCCACTAACAATCATTATTGTGATATTGTCATTCTTTATCTTGTAATTTACTTTTATGTCATTACCTTGTAATTTACATTCAAGTACTCATTACCATCATCATTGTACAAACTCATCATACGTGTTTATTTACTTGTTGTTTATTTTATTGTCATCGTACATTAAAAACAACAAAAACATGATAAAATGATAAAACCAAAAATATTCACTTCACTCTTAATCAACTTGGACTTAGAGAATTTCATCTTAGGACCTTTGCTTGGAGGCATTTTCATTATTCTTTGTGATACTTTGTAAACACTTGGATTTTCATCCGTAACTTACATGCATGTTGTAAGAATGACATCATGGCACCACCTTAGGGGGACATGTTTCTAACACCATTATCCTTTGTTTAGCTTAGGTCACTTTTGCACACATAAGGCTTTCTCTTGGGCTACCTTACAATGAGACCCCTTTATTTTCTTGTTTGTTACTTTGCATTCATGTTGCATAAGCCAAATTTCATAATCAAATAAACCAAACCCTTGATTCAACGTCAAGTGGCGTTTTCATAATCAAATTCAAAAATACAATAAAATTACGATTATTATTATGTGCCACGAGCCTTAAGTGGTGTAGAATAAGTAAGAATGGAGCATTCCTACCCTTACTCTGATTATTTTGGATGCAAGACACTTGACTTGTAGTCTAGAATAATCGCCTCCATCCATAGACTTTAGTGCAATATAATCACAAACATTCATTTCATAAAACTCTTATTCAAGGTAAAAATAATACAACTCATCAAACACGTTTTTGTGCCTTAGGGCATCATCTCGAAAACCCTTTTCTCAAAGGTAAAATCAACCAACACACAAACATTTTCTACTCCGAACTACGGAGCTCTGATTCCTCATCCCCGAATGAGTGATGCATAGGCACAAGGGCCCCAATCCTTGGCGAGCATTATAATAATAAAACACTTTCTCTTTCACACACATTCTTTTGAAAATAAAACAATGATATATAAACCCCATGTATGTAAAACAATCCAAATGGTTCCCGTGGAATACCATGGGCGTGAGGGGTGCTAATATCTTCCTCTTACGTAACCGACTTCTGAACCCAAATCTCGGTTGCGAGACCGATTCCTTATTCTTTTTTAGCGCTTCTCGTGCGCGTCTTCTTTCTGAGGGTTTTATCGACTATTTCCCCTCTCCTCTCCGATGGAGGTAAACTAAATAAAATTCGGTGGCGACTCTTATGACTTTGCCTCTCTTTGGCATCTCTTTAGTCCCAGTTTTGTTATCGTGAAATCCTGGTAGCGACAGCTGGCGACTCTGCTGGGGACATACAGTTTTTCCCTAAGTAAGTTTAGCCTAGTTTGGGTTATTCCTCTTTTATGCACGTGGAGATTTATCTATTATTTATTTTTTCTATGTATATTGCTTTTGTTATTAACCTGTACATATTTTGTTTGTTTAACTATTGGTCTGAAACTTTGACTTTATCACGAAGAATTTTGGAAGTAATAATGATTGCAAATAAAAACCTTGTGTGAAAGACTCTCTACCCGAGTCTGAGAGTTTTGCTTGAGATATGAGAGGTTGAGTAGTATTGGTCCGCGAGGTGCCTTCCTTGTTAGGATCGTACGAGAACCTCACTTAGTGGCAGATTCTCTTAAGGGGATTGATGACCGTCGTGGTTTCGGCGTAAGCATCCTTTCCTTTACTAGAGTCAGTGACCCTAAGACCCCTTTTGTATAACCTTTAACGATGGCCAGCCTAGACCGATGGTCGCGTAGTATAGGTCCCCAAGGTGCCTTCCTCGTGAGGGTCGATACAAAGATCTCACTTGGAGTAGATGACTTTGATGGAGCAGTCGCCTGGCAAGTAAATTGACATAAGCGGTTGACAGTCAAGGAAGTCCATGACTCTAAGGGCAGTGTCTTACACCCAATTTCTCTAAATCCCTAGATCATACAAAGTGAGAACCCGGGTTAGAAAAGCAGTCATTATTAAACCTCACGCTTCGTCATGATAGTCTCAGATTATGAACCCGTGCCTGAGTTCCATTAAAACCGTTAATCTGCTCACCCATTCATTCATAAATAAACATCGCATTCATGCATCATTTGCATCTCACAAACAAAACCTTATACCACCTTCTGTTTCTACCCCGCTAGCTGATTTCCCGATGTACGCTCAGAACTAGAAGCATGTCTCAAGCCATTGTGGAAGAACTCCAACAAGGCCAAGTTGCATTAAAGGAAGAGATCAGCCAACTAAAGACTCAAATGAGCTTAGTTATCGAAATCTTTCAAACACTGTTGAAAAGGGAAGGCAATCCCACACCAACCGCCATGATGGAAATGGTCTCCCCCGCGCATCTGTTCGGCTCCACCTCACGTCATGAGCTGCCTCAGGGATATCGTCCCCAAACCGAACTGTTGAGGTTTCTTAATTAACAGCCATTGTTCGTTCCTCAGCTAGCTCCGAGGAATCAAATGTGGAATCCGAATTGGTACTCGAGTTTGAGGCAAAACTCTTATGCTCAAAAAGGCCAGAAAAAATCAAAGAGGTTGGAGAAACAGTTTGACTTGATTCCCATGCCGTACAATCGAATTCTCTCTCTTTTGCTCAACAGATCATTGGTGCAGTTAAGGGTAATAGGACCTCCTCCAACACCTCTTCCCTTGAACTACGACATGAATGATAGGTGTGAGTTCCACTCAGGAGTACCCGGATACTCTATCGAGAGTTATAAGGGCTTCAAATCAAGGTTCAGGAACTGATTGATTCAAAGGCTATCACGTTTACACCAAACGGCCTGGATATACTGAGCAACCTCATGCTGCCACATGAAGGCACTTCTGCAATGCCACAACCAGTGCCAATCAATGAGTAACAAGAATTAGAATAAGAGCCTCATTAGGGACTATCACACATAAGTTCCTGCAAGCATGATGACACCGGTCTACGGTTGAAACAAGGCTAATCACGCCAACAATTATGTTATCGTTCATTTGTTTTCATGTGTAACTTTCTTGCTTGTCATTGCAACATTCACTCTTAAAAACTTGTTTTTGCAACAATGAAATGAATATGCATGTTTTAAGTTAATCCAACTGTGTTCAGTCTTATTTTACTTTTGTTTAAAAAAATGAAACTTAAAGGGAAAATGATGAATATAAGGTACAATAGCGCATTGCATGTATGCTTTTGAATAAACACATTGCTGATGATGTAAGGCATTGCTTCATATCCCCAAACACTGGAGGTATAAGGATGATAACCCTTAGTCAACCCCTTTGAGCCTAGAAGTAGGAGTTTTCTTCAAAGAAAAAAAAACCATATCTTAAACCCGGGGCAGGGTAGTCTTCAGCTAATTTGACCACGCGTTCAATTCTTAAAAGGAAAAAGTATGGAGTGTCCCATTCGAGGATCAACCACATCCTATGGATTATCTTGTCTAAAGGACAACCGCATCATTTCCCTTAAGAGAGGTCGAAATCACAAACCCAATGGTTGTCCATCGCCAAAAAAAAAGTGAGACAGTCACAAATCTTTCAAACCAAATGAACAAATGTCAGACGATTTATTCCACCAATTTTTTTTTTTTAAAAAGAAAGCTCGCTAAGTCGAAACTTGAAAACAAGTGGCTTAGGCAAAAATTAGGGTATCCCAATGGACTGTAAGCAAAAAACCAGTCCAGGAAAAATTAGGGAAGTTAAAAAAACAAAAAAAAAGCAAAAGAGGAATCAAAAACAAAAAATCCTTAGCAAGAACAAAGTCGTGTGACTGCAAACACAAAAATAGGAAGGCAAGTGACTATCACTCCCGAAACCTTGTGGGTTCTTTTACTACCACTCCCATCGTTCTAAGAGACGAACGTCTGTGTCAAACTAGTTGAACGTAGGACTTGAGGGTATCAAGGAGAATGGGCGGGCTAAATAAATTTTTGAGCCATAAATCCTTTGTGTCTACCGTGAACCAACCCACGTTACAACCCTCAAAAGACCTAATTGAAGCAAGGTCTATTTTGAAAGTATATTGCATTAAAGCTTGTGTTGAAACTGACTCTTATTTGTTTTTCTAAGTATCAGTATGACTTTTGTAACTAGTGATCCATTCACTATATGTCATCTTTTCATTGGACAAACTTGGATTTCTAAAACTACCAAAAACATAACATTAGCATAAATAGTTTTACTTGTGAATGAGCATTAATATCAAGAGCGTTTTCATAATGAACATGACTTGAGAAGTTTTGGTTGTCCGAAAGAGGCAAATTTCCTAAGGACTCTGATGAGCAAAGGACATCCTCTTAGATTGATCTCACCAGGGGGGCAAGGCATCCGAGAACTCCGTTGAGCAAGCCACATCAAGATTCAGTCAGTCTGGGATAACCACGTCGAGATTAGGCAAATCTCTCCAAGGGCAGTTGGCCATGGGCATTTCCTCAAAGATCCACCAGTCAGGGGGAAATCCCTTTAAGGTTCGTACCAGGGCAGATCACCTCAAAAGCATGAGAAAGTCAAAGCACTCCAAGAGATGGATAAACAGGAGCAGGCAAACCCAAGACATTGGGGCAGAACAGATCAAGATCACTTTATCCAAGCTTTTCTTCATAACTTGTGACTGAGGCAGTCCATGTAGATACCTAACAGACTAGGGCAAGACTGGCCATGGAGAGTAGGTTTTTCCTTATATCTTCAATTTTCTTGCTCAAATCGAGTGTGAGGCATTAAAAGATCCATACCAAGTCAACTACTTCAGCCAAGTTCAAAGCGTATGTCGGGAAGTCATGCTAAAAACATCATCCACAACATGTCAACAATGAGCCTTGGAGCCAAGCAAAAATATTTCCCACTTTCAACCATTCTTGACCCACCTCGGGGAAATTTGTTGAACTATCCAAAACCATTGCATTAGCCATTACGCACCAACCTTGTCGCTTTGCTCATACATATCATGCATCATGCATAACATGAAGCCCTTTCCCAACAATAATAATGAATCCAAACCTCGCTTGATACCTTTAAGAATCCAAAGCCTACTTGGCAAACCCAAAAATCCGATCACCATCAGATCCAACCTGATCCCGTCCAAACCAAAATCCAAATGCCCAATCGTTATTGGCACCTCCCAAAATAAATCTCTATCATTAACCATAAATCCCAACCATATTTGGAACAATTCATAAATGACATTTATTTCCATAAACCCTTTGATGACGAAAACCCTTTGATGACGACACCCTTTTCCATCAACCCTTTGATGACGACACCCTTTTTCCATCAATCCATACATGACATTTATTTCCATCAACCCTTTGATGAATATGTTCCAAACCTATTTCCATCAACCATTTGATGATGATATTCTCCAACAATCTCTCATTGGAAACAAAAATAAATCCCTAGAAAAATCTGCATGCCTAGTTGCACTCCCGCATGCATTGCATGCATCGCTTCATGCATAATTTTCCCGCCGAAACGGAAAGTTCCACTAAGCCCAACCATACTTGGCACAATCCATAAACCACACATTTGCATAACCCCAGCAGCCCGGACATACATCGACATTCTTCATACACCGACATTTTGCATACATAATATTGCATCATAGTATACTCTTCATAACGGGGCATGCATGTTTAGTGTAAGTTGGATTCAAGCTTTTCTCAAAAGCGCAAGGATCCCCGTGAACAACCCCAACAATATTCCTCAAAGTATCTCTTTTTATTTTCCTTTTGCAAATATTGTTGGCCCTTTGTCAATACCTTGCCTTTCGCAAGTCCCCTCTGCTCTTTGCATGGGAAACCCCCATTTTTCCTTTTGCAAGTATCCTTGTTGCCTTTTGCACGAGAGAGTTTACCTTTATCAAAACTTTGCATGTTAAGCAAAAATGAGATATTTGACGATTGACCTATTCTCTTATCGTTTGTCTTAAAACACCTGACGTAGGTTTGGCAAGTCTCGAGTGGTAGCCATTTTTCAAAAACTTCATCGCCGCCATTGTGCCTGAGGGATATAATGGGGTTTTCGTACCTATTGCAAAGTTCCCTCTACCCTTGGTACGAGGATCCTCAAGTCATCTTCACACCTGCCTTTTGCAAGTACCCCTGTGCCTTTTGCACACTTTCAAATTTCAAACCTTCCTAGCTGTTGCTAGGGATTGACACTTTCAAAAATCAAACCTTCCTAGTCATTGCTAGGGATTGACACTTTTCAAATTCAAACCTTCCCAGTCGTTGCTCGGGATTTACATTTTCAAAATCAAACCTTCTCAGCCATTGATAAGGACTGACATTTTCAAAAATCAAACCTTCCCAACCGTTGCTAGGAACTGACACTTTCAAAAATCAAACCTTCCAATCCGTTGCTAGGGAATGAAACTTTCATAACCAAATACATGTTACACGGACTCAAGGCATGGTGTTCACACCTGGGAAAAACCGGGGTTATCCAGTTAAAGTTCTGGAGGAAAAAACCAACAAAATAAGGGAAAAATCAATTTTTGGACTGTGTAATCGATTACCCTAATTATGGTAATCGATTACACAGACAAAAAATTGATTTCCAGACCATTTTGGATGGTGTAATCGATTATCCCAATCATGGTAATCGATTACACCTGCGCAAACAACAGCAATAACTCCATTTTTTCACTACAAAGTGATTTTATTTCACCCACTTCAACCCCTTTGCTTCCTCTATAAATATATCATTATCCCCTCTCACTTTTCAAGCTTGAAAGCCACTAAACCTATGCCAAAGTCACATTCAAGCCCCCTCTTTTCAACCTAAACCCTAACTCACCCAAACCCTCTTTTCTTCTTTGAACCAGCCAACCACCATGTAAAAATCCACCATCTCCACACAACAAAAACAATAGCAAACTTGTAACCTTCACTTACATAATCATTCACCACCACCATATAAATATATAACTTCCTTCTCTTCCATTTTTCTACCACAACAACCATATGCACCCTCTTCCAAGCTTTTTGTTCATTCTTAAACCCAAACACAACAACAACCTAGTTTTGACACCACAATCTTGGTAATATTTTGGACTCAAACTCCTTGATTTTTTTTGGTTTTGTTTTGTGTTTAGAAATGGGGTTTTACTCTTGGTTTGTATTTTGAGAGGGATTTGAGTTATGTGGGTTTTGTTGAGTTTACACTCTTTTTTTGGGATTTTTTGCTCTTACTACTTTTATCCACCATCTTTAATTAAACTTTGTATTTTGTTTCATTTGCTATTTATTATTGACTTGTTTTCACATTTGTTTGGTTGATGAAATCTATTAGATTATGGCCATGGTTGTTTAGAGTTGATAAAACCTTCAAATTGTAAACCTATTAATGATTGATCAATGGATCCTTCATGATACTTTGAGGCATTGTTAGGTTGCCTCTATTTCAACCATATTAGGGTCATTTGATGCATAGATGAAACTTTTTTCTTTACATTAACTTGTTATTCTATTTGCTTATTTTTATTCTACTAACCACTAACCACAAACTACTAACTCATAACATTTACATTATTGCACTTTACTTCCTTGCAATTTATTTTATTGTTCACTTTATTTCAAGTACTTTATGTTTATGTTTATTGTTATCTAACCATATCATTTATATTATGCTAATTTATTTACTCTTTTACTATCTTGCTAAATAAAAGAGGAGTAAAAACAAAAGAAAGAGAACAAATCACAATTTATTAAAATAGTGATAGATGGACTTAGGGTTGCATAACTTTCTTTGTTACAAATCTATTGTTAGTTTATTTTTTAATCATCTTCAATACTTTGCATCAATGATAAGCTATCCCTTAATGTGCCATATTTTGAGTCTTTTTGACCTATGAAAAATAGTCCTCAAGATGTTCATTTTGTACATATTACTAACCATTAATTATACTTCACTAACTTTGTTTATCATTAACCTTTGTTATTGTGATTTTGGTACTACTAACTTATTATTTATTCAAATTTCATTTATATCCACTAACAATCATTATTGTGATATTGTCATTCTTTATCTTGTAATTTACTTTTATGTCATTACCTTGTAATTTACATTCAAGTACTCATTACCATCATCATTGTACAAACTCATCATACATGTTTATTTACTTGTTATTTATTTTATTGTCATCGTACATTAAAAACAATAAAAACATGATAAAATGATAAAACCAAAAATATTCACTTCACTCTTAATCAACTTGGACTTAGAGAATTTCATCTTAGGACCTTTGCTTGGAGGCCTTTTCATTATTCTTTGTGATACTTTGTAAACACTTGGATTTTCATCCGTAACTTACATGTATGTTGTAAGAATGACATCATGGCACCACCTTAGGGGGACATGTTTGTAAGACCATTATACTTTGTTTAGCTTAGGTCATTTTTTCACACATAAGGCTTTCTCTTGGTCTACCTTACAATGAGACCCCTTTATTTTCTTGTTTGTTACTTTGCATTCATGTTGCATAAGCCAAATTTCATAATCAAATAAACCAAACCCTTGATTCAACGTCAAGTGGCATATTTATAATCAAATTCAAAAATACAATAAAATTACGATTATCATTGTGCGCCATGAGCCTTAAGTGGTGTAGAATGAGTAATAATGGAGCATTCCTACCCTTACTCTGATTATTTTGGACGCAAGACGCTTGACTTGTAGTCTAGAATAATCGCCTCTGCCCATAGACTTTAGTGCAATATAATCACAAACATTCATTTCATAAAACCCTTATTCAAGGTAAAAATAGTACAACTCATCAAACACATTTTTGTGCCTTGGAGCATTATCCCGAAAACCCTTTTCTCAAAGGTAAAATCAACCAACACACAAACATTTTCTACTCCGAACTACGGAGCTCTAATTCCTCATCCCCGAATGAGTGATACATAGGCACAAGGGTCCTAATCCTTGGCGAGCATTATAATAATAAAACATTCCCTCTTTCACACACGTTCTTTTGAAAATAAAACAATGATAGATAAACCCCATGTATGTAAAACAACCCAAATGGTTCCCATGGAATACCATGGATGTGAGGGGTGCTAATACCTTCCCCTTACGTAACTGCCTTTCGAACCCAAATCTCGGCTGCGAGGCTGATTCCTTATTCTCTTTTAGCACTTGCCGTGCGCATCTCTTTTTCGACGGTTTTATCGACTATTTCCCCTCTCCTCTCCGATGGAGGTAAACTAAATAAAATTCGGTGGCGACTCTTCTAACTTTGCCTCTCTTTGGTATCTCTTTAGTCCCAGTTTTGTTATCATAAAATCCCGGTAGCGACACTACACACATGTACAAACACAAAATTTTATCAATGCTAGAACTCCCAAAGTTTCAAGAAACTTTGGGAGAACTAATAAAAAAGGACCCAAAAGATTCTAGGTACTAAAGGATAAAATAGTTTATGTTGCAGATATCCTATGCAGCAGAGTTAAGATACCAATCATGGTACCTAGACTCTGGATACTCGCGACACATGACGGGAAGAAGGAATATGTTCCAAAGAATGGAACTTAAAGATTCTGGCTTCGTAGGTTTCATAGGAAATCAGAAAGGAAGAATCAGAGGCTCTAGAACTATTGGTAATGAAACTCTTCCCTCTATCTCTGATGTTCTCTACGTAGAAGGATTAATGCATAACCTGTTATCAATAAGTCAATTAAGTGATAACGGTTATGATATAATCTTCAATCAGAAAACTTGTAAATCAATTAATTAGAATAATAGAACAATTCTTTTCACTGGCAAGAGGAAAAACAACATTTATAAAATTAGTCTTTCAGATCTAAGAGATCAAAATGTAAAATGTTTAATGTCTGTAATTGAAGAGCAATGGGTATGACACATATGTTTGGGTCACATTAGCATGAGAAGGATTTCACATCTAAATAAACTCGAGTTAGTCAGAGGTCTACCTAAACTGAAGTTATCTTCAAATGCTTTGTGTGAGGCAAGTCAGAAAGGAAAATTTTCAAAAACTTCTTTTAAAAATAAAAAGGTTGTTTCTACCTCTAAGCCTCTAGAACTTCTTCACATTGACTTATTTGGACCTTTTAAGATAACGTCAGTCAATTGAAAGAAGTATGGACTGGTCATTATTGATGATTTTAGTCGCTGGTCATGGGTAAAATTTCTAAAGCACAAGAATGAGTCTCATTATGTATTCACTAGCTTCTGTTCTAAAGTGTTTAACGAATTTGACTCTAAAATCATCAGAGTCAGAAGTGATCATGTTGGTGAATTCGAAAATAAGTTCTTTGAGGAACGTTTTGATTCTAATGGAATATCCCATGATTTCTCCTATCCTAGAACTCCACAACAAAATGGGGTTGTAGAAAGGAAGAATAGGACACTCCAAGAAATGGCCAGAACCATGATTAACGAAACAAATGTGGCTAAGCACTTTTGGGTTGAAGTAGTAAATACAGCGTGTTATATTCAGAATAGAATCTCTGTAAGACTTATTCTGCATAAGACTCCTTATGAACTGTGTAAGGGAAGAAAACCCAACATTTCTTACTTTCATCCTTCTGGATGCTCTTGTTTTATTCTTAATATTAAAGAACATCTGAACAAGTTTGATTCAAAAGCATAAAAAGGTATTATGTTAGGATACTTAGAGTGCTCTAAGGGCTACATAATATATAATATAGAAACCAACATTGTGGAAGAATTAATACATGTCAAATTTGATAAGCTTGACTCTGAAAAGTCAAAGCTAGTTGAAAAACTTGCAGATCTGGAGATAACTCTTGCAGGTTCTGACGAAAAGACTAAAGAATCTAAGGAAGCTGAGAAGCAAAATCCAGAAGCAACTAAAATCTCAACTATCCAGAAAAGACCAAGAAATCGTCCTAACATCTCTGAAGAATTGATTTTGGGAAACAAGGACGAACCTGTCAGAACAAGGTCTACATGTCTCTGATAAAGCCTACTTATTGTGATGAGGCACTTCAAGACAATGACTGGATTCTGGCAATGGAAGAGGAACTGGATCAATTTGCAAATAATGACATCTGGGATCTGGTACCAAGGCCCAACGGAACTTACATCATTGAAACAAGATGGGTATTCAGAAACAAACTAAATAAGAATGGAGAAGTGATCAGGAACAAAGCACGACCGGTAGCACAAGGTTACAATCAACAAGAAGGCATTGACTAGAATGAAACCTTTGTTCCAGTCGCCAGACAGAATTTGAAATGAGTTTGATGCAAAAACTGAAATTATTTTTGGAAATTCAAATCAATCAAGCTCCATAAGCCACATATGTATACCAAAGTAAATACATTAGAGACATTCTAAATAAATTTGAGATGTCAGAATGCAAACCAAAAAAGGCACCCATGCATCTAACATGCATTCTGAAGAAAGAAGAAGTCGGTCAAAAGGTTTGTCAGAAGCTCTATCGTGGTATGATAAGCTCTCTTCTCTATCTGACGGCTACACGGCCAGATATTATTTTTAGTGTATGTCTATGTGCCAGATTCCAATCAGACCCAAGGGAATCTCATTTAACAGCAGTTAATAAAATCCCATGGTATCTGAAAGGAACACCTAACCTTGGCTTGATGTATGAGAAAACATCGGAGTATAGGCTCTCTAGATATTGTGATGCAGATTATGCCGGAGACAGAGTGGAACGTAAAAGCACATCTGGAAGTTGTCAATTCTTGGGAAACAATCTCATATCTTGGGCCAGGAAAAGACAATCAACCATTGCACTTTCTAATGCCGAAGCAGAATATATATCAGCTTCATTATGCACTACTCAGATGCTCTAGATGAAGAATCAACTCGAAGATCTTCAGATATATGAGAGTAACGTTCCTATCTTCTGTGACAATACTGTTGCCATATGTTTAAGTAAGAACCCTATTCTACATTCCAGAGCAAAGCACATAGAAATAAAATATCATTTTATCAGAGACTATTATCAGAAAGGGGTAATTTCTTTAAAATTCATAGATACAGACCATCAATGGGTTGCTATCTTCACAAACCCCTTGCTGAAGATAAATTCTCATTCATTCTGAAACATTTAAAAAATTGAAAATTTCCCAGAATGAATCAAATGTGTGCTTCGTTGAAATGGTAAAATAAGGCTCTAAACATAACATTTGGTGTTTGGATCTGACTCTGATACTTCTACCAGTTGGAAGTCATTTGAATCAGAAATCCTCAGGATCCAATCTCTTGGGATTCCTGAAGGTCAGATAAATCAACATGTGGTATCTCTTACGTCTGACCTTGGATCTTCTACACAACTGTCTAGCACAAAACTCAAAAGTCAGACCTTTGAGATATCCTCGAGCAATGTGCTGATTTATGGATTAGACATCCATCATTAGCTGTAATAAATTTCTCCCCTAGTGTGTCAATTTTTTTGGTCATCATTACTTTTACTGTTTCTTTTTCAATCTAACATTGTCATTTTGCATGTCCTTCTTATGTATTTATAGCTACCACACTTCACACCTTCACACTTTTCACTCACATCCTACACAAACCCCCATTCTCTCTCTCTCTCTCTCAAGCATCTTCAGCATCTTCAAGCGTTCTTCAACAACTTCATCTTCTTCATGGATTCCCAACAACAATCAGTGTACAACTACTCTCAACAAATGGAATCAACAGAACAACCTCCAAATTCTTCCCAACAAACCACAACAACAACTGGTGTTATCTCCATTCCCATCTACAAAGAACCCCATATTTTGGATCGTGATGAAGGAGAATATCGATCCAAAATGCAGCGGAAATTAAAAAATTCCTCCTTTAGTGATCCTTACGAATGTGCATGATCAGTGATAGAATTGTTACCTCTTGTGGCGATTGAAACCTTTGATGCAAATCTAAGGAGTGATCACGAATGTTGAATGGTAACAACGCCTCTACTCAGCCATGCAAGAACGAATTCCTTCAATCTCAGTGCTAGCTGCTACGAATGAAGGCTTTGAGTGAGTGAGTGTGTGTGTGAGAGAGAGAGAGAAAGAGAGAGAGAGAGAGAGAAAGAGAGAGAGAGAGAGAGAGAGAGAGAGAGAGAGAAACGAAATTTCAACTGCTCAAATGCTTCTGCACAAGGGTTCTATTTATAGAACCACTTGTGTGGGATGTAAGCTAAAAAGCCCACTTAAGTGTATGAGGCCCATATCTTATGATATACCAAAATCACTTAAGCATGCGGTACCTTACCATATTTCGTATTCTACTTAAGTGCACCATACCTTACGATGTTCTAGAATTCACTTAAGTGCACCGTACCTTACGGTGTTCCTTATTTACTCTATCTCTCATCAATCTGTCCTTTTGTGTGTGACCCTGTAGGTTCTCGCAACATTGGTAGTTATATTAAATCACGTATTTAACATAATAAACAATGAGCGGTATCTAAGAACACATCACTGCTACCCAAGACACGAAAATGTCATGTGATCTGAAAAATCCTTTTGTGATAATACTTATGTGTACAATTACCCTTTTGCCCTTATATATATATTGAACACAAGGCATAGACTGTGTCATCCTTGTCCAGTTCGATATTGGGCCCTTAGACATTTATCCTGTTACGCAGGATGGGCAAATTCCATCTAGGTCACTCATGTTCCTCAACATGCTTTGTGGAGTACCCATCAACTGTCTTTATGGTCATCCAGTTACGGACAATGTTTGATCAGTAATAAGACACTTGACTCTACATCTAGGGTCCATAGTGGTTTCATGTCGAAGGGTGGTATACACCACTATCACCATGAGAATAACTTATGACACTTTGCATAACATTCTATATAGTATTCTTATAGCGGGTCAATCCAGTATAAATATTACTCTTAATATGCATACCTATGTTTAAGACTTGATAACCCCTTATCCATGATGCATGAGATGTGATCATCAGTTTATATACATAATAGTCTTAATGCTTTAAAGTTATCCCACTTTACAACAAAGCTCGACTACGGATACTTTAAGAATAATGTCTTAATGTTTAATGGGATCTCATGATTAAGTCACACTTGATACATTAAACGGACTAGCTATTCTAGGGACTTTATTAAACAAACATAATAAAGAAAAGTCTTTTATTATTAATAAATAATTCAATACAAGTACCAAAAGTATTGGCCTCTAGGGCTTACACCAACAATATCCCACCAACACTAGAGCCAATCAGGCATACCCCTAGTGCCCATAGATCTAGTATAGCCATCATGCTTCTACTGTGCAAGAGGCTTTGTCAGTGGGTCAACAATATTGTCAAGTGTAGGTACTCTGCATATTTTCACATCTCTTCTATCTATTATCTCTCGAATGAGGTGATAACGCCTAAGTATGTGTTTGGATCGTTTGTGAGATCTAGGCTCCTTAGCTTGTGTGATAGCACCATTGTTATCACAATAGAGACCAATGGGATCCACAATGATAGGAACTATGCCAAGTTCACTAATGAACTTTTTGATCCAAACAACTTCCTTTGATGCACTTGAGGCAGTAATATACTCGGCCTCGGTTGTAGAATCAACAATTGTATCTTGCTTTGAACTTTTCCAATGCTGCTCACCATAGATAATCTTTCCAGATTTCTTCATGCTAGTATCCATCAATAGACGAGTCACTCTGAACCACTTCGGTTATCTCTTCTATGTTGTATCAGGAGGGGTAACACCACAGACATAACAAAGTTTCTGAATGAAAGAAATCAATTTCCTCTTCAAGTACATATCTTTGTTAGACAAATCATCCTCCCTATAAATGTAATACTCGAACTCCACAAAGAAATGGATCTGACGCTGGAACTTGGAAAATATGCCCGTACATGTTTATGTCGGCCCAACATTTATGTTACATTCCTTTGCATCAGCTTATTCATTAAGGGGGAGAAATTAGGAAGTATCATTCCTTAAAATGTTGCATGTTGTCTAAGTAAGCCTTGAAATAATGGGTACCGTGTCTTAAGAAAACCAAGCATTGGCCCTACACATGATGAGCCGAATTGCATTGGACCTTTAAAAGGTGAAAGAAGAGCTACAAGGTCGACACACTTTTTTTGTACTCATACCAATGCTGGAAAACCTTGACGTGCCCCTAACTCACCGGGTATAACTAAGAAGGAAGACAAAAGTCGATCAAAAAGAATAGGCACTCGTGAAAAGGAATGACACACCTGTGATGTTCACTTCATATCCTCTAATCTTAATTCAGAGGGAACACCCCTCAATCTAACGAAAACCCCGCTTCAGTAAAAGCATGATCCAAACTGTCTCCTCAAGAGAAGGCAAAATTTATATCCAATGTCTCTTGATCTACCTAATTTGCTGAAATATTTCCCATGTCCTTCATTCTCATTATCGTTGCTACCTCTATAACAATGAACTTCATTAGAAGAAAGATATAGATAAAAAAGTGACTTAAAGCGAGTTCAAACTTGAATCAATCACTCTTTGTCAAAATACACCTAGTCCTAGGAAATTAATTGAGGAAAAAGAAAGAATTTATGAAACCCTAGCAAAAGGAAGCAATGAAAAAGGAAAGAAGAAACTCAAATATTACCTCAGAAAAGAAACAAAGGTGGAAATGTGTGACGAGCAAGTGACTTTAAGAATAATAGGGGGTGAATTGTGGTATTTAAAATTCTCTACTACTTTTGTGGTTTTCTCAATTATTCTTAAAATTGTGTTAGTAGTTTCTTACAAATAGAGAAAATAGAAGCATAAATAAGAACAATAAATAAATAACAGAAATTAAATTTGTCCTGTCCCCAAGAGATCTTTCTGAGATTTTGACTAAAACTTTGAGCTTTTACAGGTTTTGCCTATGAACCTTTGATAGAATTTAATCTTTACAATGGCTTATCCCTAACAAAACACGAAGCTTTTACCCTGGCTAGGCTATCAGACCAAAAATAGATTTTAAGACTGATTAATCCTAAGAACCAAACTTTATTCTTCAAGAGTAACACACTCTTAAAAGTAATCATGATGGCACTTTACTCAAACAATTGTTTCCTTACAAGTAGTGTTTTACTCAAAAGAACCAATGCAACTTTAAGAGAAGAAAAATGTTTCTAGAGAGAGGGAGAAAATAGAGAGATAAGTTCCAAAGAAAATTTAAAACTTCAGGAATTGGTGTGAAATTAAGAGGAAGTGACCCTCATTTATATATGAGAAGGAAAAAACCGAAAAAAGAAATGATCCATGGATATTTTTAATGTCCCAATTGACTCTATTAGTCATTTTAAATCAATTACTTTGCCAATATGTAAATTTTGTATAGGGAGCCATTGTCAGTCATTAAGATATTGTCCTAATCGATTGGTTAATCGCTTGGGTCTCTTCCAATCGATTGACTTAAGGCCCCAATCGATTTGATAGTTCAAAAAATCATACAATTGATTGGATTAAGATCCCTATCGATTGGTTAGTTCAAAAAGGTCTTCTAATTGATTGGCTTAAGGTTCTAATGGATTGGTTAGTTCAAAAATGATTCAAAAAGGAAGTTGACAATATCCTAATCAATTGGCTCAGATTTGAAAACATTGTTAAGATCTTTTAAAGATAAAAAAGAGGTTTCATGTGTGTGTGTGTATGTGCATGTGTGTGTGTGTGTGTGAGAGAGAGAGAGAGAGAGAGAGAGAGAGAGAGAGAGGAGAGGATAGAGAGAGAGAGAGTTTCCTTAGTATCCTATGAGTTACTTCCCTACTTTTATAAAACTCTGGTCACTCAGACAGACACAACCTTATGGGCTTTCACACTTCCTCTCTTTTATTATTTTGAGGCTTTAAGATTCTTATATATTCCTTGATCATATAAGCACTTTAATATCGAGTCTCTTTTGACAAAGCTTGAGATGTTTTTCAGTTAGGTTCACCATCATCAAAGAGTTGAAAGTTGTTGTCACCGACTTCAACTACCGTTGTCATCATCAAAACTTTTGAGAGGGTCTTTTGTGGGTTAATCAACTGTATACATGCAAGCACATAGATCCACAATACGCGTACTAAGGAAATAATGCAAATATACTTGGAACTAAGACATGCGTAATAAGTTTAACAACAAGGGGGAAAGCCACATGCGACAAAAAATGAGAAGAAGAGTTTCTTGAAACCCACAAATGAGGAAAGGAGGAAAGTGTCGAATTAGAATTTTTTTATGAGTACCCCCCACTATGATGATCAATAGGATCCTCTGCATTGAGAATAAAGAGATTCACCATCATGGTCTAAATTGCCTAGGAATTCGGCCAAGAACACTTGAGTGGCACATGACAAAAGGGAAATTATTATTAGCGAACTAGACACATATGTCATGACCTTCTTGAGAAACGACATATAGTGCAAGAAAAACATTTAATGCATATGTTTCCAACACTATAAGTGACATTCCCTCAAGACCTTTCACTTACTTTAGTCGACATCCAACATAGAAGTGTACACGGAGAAAAAAAAACTCGTCCTACATAGTAGAGACAAGGGCTACAACCCATTGTTATGCGTCGTCAGAATGACCAAGATGGAAAGGTGCAAAGGAAGGAATGAGGAAAGCGAACTTGAAAAAACATGTGTACCCTCATTCTTACCCAAAGCGGACAAGTCCACCTTCTGATACATCACCCATCGTCCAGATCAATTGGACGGTTATTGCGTAGTACGTCGCGTCCCTCACATACGATTTTAATCGCCCCTAGTATATAAAATGAAAGGCGTATCATTATTAGTTATTCAAATTTATTCTCAATCTCACATCACTTTTTATTATTTTTCTAACTTAAGTATTGAAGTGTTAATCTTTACAAGTCAGACCTCACTCCATTGCATCGAAAACTTGAGTCCACGATAACTAGATATTATTATAACACCCAATAAAGTAGACATTATAATATCTATTCAAACATACAAAAGTTGGATGATCATGAATAAATGAGATATTAACATTCATCTTCAAATTATCATTAGGATTTTACTCAATAATGTAAAATGTCAAAATGCATTTAAGTCTTACACTCTTTCTAATTTTACCCTTACTTTTTGTTTTGGGAATCGTTCAAAACATAGAAATGTGAAAAAAGTAAGAGTATATTTGGAATAATGACATTGAATGTAATAAATATAGGTGACTTTTGCTTATATTTAAGATAATTGAAAAATAAATTGTTGCTTATATTTGAGACTAGATGGAGTATCGTTTAATCAAACTATTATAAAAAAACACGAGACTAATTAAATTCCTTCTCAATTTAATGAGTCGTTTCTAACCTTTAACGACGTGAGCTGACTATCAATATCAGTTTCCCCATAAAAATCAAAGAATGTTATCCTTCTAAATTTTCTAAAGAGGGACTCCAAAATATGTGGACTAGTCATGATTTTGAGCTGACATTTTTAGTATTAAGCTTTCACTACAAACAAGCATGCAAGCCAAAGTGCACACATATAAAAATATTGAGAATTTCTTAATGCACTCTATATGCTTCTTAGGCAACATGCAAAAATCCAAAAATGCCCCCTGTTTTCGGAGATGCATCTCCAGACGCACCCCAACACACACCCAACACATACCATTACGAGTGACACCCTATTGTTTGGTTTATTTTATTCTAGAGATGTATCTCCAGACGTTTCCCGGAGTTACATTTTCGTAAGAGACATCAGTACCAGATCCAAAAATTTGTAATTTTCCAAATTAAAATCAAGATTCATAAAATAAAATTAGGATTACATAGATGAGTTTAATATAAAATGCAACATTACACTTCAATATTGGGGTGGACACTTAAAAATATTCAGAATATCTTTTCCCGGTCTTGAAATTGTTGCTTCCAACTCGAGAATAACTTTTGTTTTGAAACAGAAATATGTATTCCACACAGCCCTTACACCCGCTTGCGTCTTGAGCTCAAATTTGCTGAACTCAATCTTCCCTTCGTTGTCAATTGACAATGAACGGTACTCGAGCTTCATAATACTTCAATTGTCTCCGTAAGGCAGGAGATAATTGATTTCATCTTTGATATCTTTAAGGGAGGTGAAATCGGTGAGCTTAAACGTGCGTCTGGTGTAGAGCTGGAGAAGAAGACATTTAGGACATACCATTCAATGTTTATTTGTGACATTTGAGAAATTTTTAGTTAGTATGAAATATAACATAAAAGCACGTTAATTTATAGAAGTCGTTGATCAATATCGACCACTCAATAACTAGTATGCTTATTTCAGAATTATATCTCCAGTACCGCATTTTTTATCTTGTTTCGGAGATGCATCTCCGAAAATTCTCCTGAACCAGTTCCAAAACAGGACCTGATTTTTTTACAAAAGAACAATTGTTGTTATAGGGAGTATAAAAATCGCATTAAGACACAATATGAATAATGGTTGAACATATTACACTTTATATATATTGAGACACAATTACATACACTTATTTGTCCGACTACACAAGAAATTAAAAAGAATCAAAACATAGATCGCCGACTAAATCTATGGGTGGTACCCCATTGAAGTTTTGTGCATTTGATTCTCTTTCAATATTGCTCAATTTCTCAAACTCTTGCATCCTTTATATAAAATGATTCGGCCAAGTCTCGACTTTTGTTGTTGAATGAGTCATCCACTATGGTGATGTAAATGGTATATGGCATCTCGGTTTCAAGTAAATTTGAATAAAATGACTTGATTTTGAGATCCACCTAATACACATAATACAATCATTTGGATTTTGAGGTGGGGCGGTACGTAGTGGAAAAAAGGTGTCTGGAAAACCGTATAACAGAATTGGCATATAGTTATTTTATGGAAGAATTTATTATACGATTCCATGCATCCATTATTTTTTCAACAACCACACCTTTTTTTCACAAAATTTCCATCTTCAGACTCTATTTGTTTCATCCCTACCGCAGGTTTAACTCGACTTCTCACATTCTTTGTAATGTGATACCTACAAAGTAATGCATTAGAAGAAGGAAATACCTTTGCAACCGATTTCATCAAGGTGATATCGCGGTCGGTAATAATGACTTTAGGCATCTCACCTTAATCCTTCAACAGTGTCTAACACACCTCTAAGGCCCAAGTAAATTTTTTCTCCTTTTCACACTCAAGAAATGCAAACCCAACAGAGTATGTCTTCTCAGTTGAGGTAACACCAACCATCTCCAATAATGAAAGTATTTACTTGTTAGTATTTTAGGTTGAATCAAGTATGAGCACAGTAGGTAACATGTTGAACAATTTTAAGGAATCAGGATGAGTCTAAAATATATCTCTAGCAGTAACTTTATCCTCGCACGTTCGGTACTTAGACACTTAATTGTTATCATCCATTAATTGCAAGATTTGTTGCATTTCAGTTCTATCCCCTTTAAGCACCTTGTTAGTTAGGTATCAAATATTATACGTTGACTTAATATTTGATATATTTTTGGGTCTTTCCCGTTTCAATGTTGCAAGTATATTTTTTGGTTGAACCAAATTCAATGTCATGTCAACAACATATTCTTTCTCTTCCGGCATGAGCCGACACACATTAGGATGACCGACTAATTTTTCACACAAATCATGGTTATGAAAACCACATATCACATTAAATCTCTAGTTTTTATTTTCCAACATGTAACCACACACCTTAAAGGGACACTAACATTTTTTTGAATTAGTGTCGTCTCTTTTGAAACTCATGAGAAAAGTTCTATATTTCCCGCTTCTTTCACACGTCATTGTCATAAAAGTGCATCTTCTATCCGAACTGTTATCAGACCTTTCGATAACCACACCAAAGGCAAGTTTAATGGTCTCCATACAAATCCATTAAAGCATTTGATCACGAGATTCAAACTCTTGCTCGTTTTTAAATTGATTCCCAATATCTATCACCTTCACAGAAACACCTTGGACATCCAGAGAAACAACTTGTTTAGGGAAAACATCGGGGTGCACCATATCTAATGAAAACAATTACAACATAACAACATATAAGTGACACTCTTGAAAAAAAAACTATAAATTGAAGACATACTAGTTTCGGAAATGCATTCTCGGAAAAGTTCATACTTGTTCCTGAGATACATTTCCGGACACGACGCTTGTTTTTTTTAAAAAAATGCATGATTAATGTGAACAATGTAGTGGGAAATAAATGATATTTACCTAAAATTATATCTTCTACTGCTCTCTTTGATCTGACGAACCAAAAGAATGGAGATTTGGAGTGAAAAATGGATTGAGAATGAAGATATTTTTTAATGAGGGGTTGAGTTGAAATACAACAATGTAGGGATGACAATTTGGCCATCCTCAGTGAGTACCCATAAAAATACGCACAACGTGTAGGATAAAAACCCGCAAAAATGGATACGGACACGGACTTGGGTAATTACTCACTTAAATAAGCGAAGATGGGCACCTTAGTACCCACCCTGCCCCATACCCGCACAATATGTATTTATATTTTTTAATTTATATTATTATATAACAATATCAATTTTTAAAAATACATTAATTTTAAACTACTACATATTTAATACAAGTGATCATTTATTTCATAATTCAACAGTAGTTTTTTTTTAAAAACTTTTTAATATTATTTAAAACTTAACATATTATGATATTTTATATTTTATAGTTGATATATTTATTTTTTATTAGAAATGTGGGTAATAGATGCAGACACTTACATAGTCATAGGGTACAAGCACGAGTGCCAATATTGGTACCCAAGCGGGTATGAATTCAGATACGATGATATTGTTTTACGACGAGTATGAGGATGAGTACTATAATATCCTACCTAAACCCTACCTTATCCATTAACATACCTACAACAATGACTATGTGATCATTCCGGAGATGTATATTCGGAAGTATCTCACATGCAAATGTGACATAATATTTCAAAATTCCGCCAAAAATTTCAGTTAGGTATCTCCGAAATTTCTACTGAATTGATCAACTATGAATAAATTTTCATGAAATATTCTGGAGATCCATCTCCAGAATAAAAACAAGGCAACTTATAGGGCACCATTCAGAATAATATGTGCTAAGTATGTAATGGGTGCGTCCGGAGATGCATCTCCGAAAACAGGAGGACATATTTGAATTTTTGCGTGGTGGTTAAGAAGCTTATGAGTATCCTCAAAATGTTGTCTCCAAAGTTGCAATGTGGCAAGTTTTAAAATTACTTAATAAAAAAAGATAGAAACATTTTCATAATTTTTAATTTTTTGTAATTTGTTTTTTAATTTTTGAGAATAATTTTATTAATTTAAAATGTATTATTTTAAAATTTAATGAATGGATAAAAACAAATCCACTTGAATTTTGTCACATCAACATCTTTTTGGGGCATTCAAAATATTGCAACATCGCCACTATTCGAGTAAAAATTTTAAATATAAATCAAAATTGTAACAAGTGAAATTAAATATTTATTTATTTAGTAAATTTAAAAGGTTGATTTTAAAATATAGAACTATTTTTTTTTGAGTGAAAGTAAGATAAAAAGTGAAATTAAACATTTATTTATTATTAGCAAAAGACACGTTATTAAATAATTTAATTTAGTAATAGTAATTAATTATGAGTTGCAGTTTGATGTAACTTATTTTTCTACTATTTAATATATTTCAAAAAATAATTGAACCTGATAGTATTTATTTGTAATAATAGTATTAGTATATCATATAGGTCAATGTTATGTTGGTCGTGTCTTACTCTTAGTCGTATGATTTTGTTTGTATAATCACTATTCTTGTTTTAGTGTGAAAAATGTATACCTTAAAAAATAATGAAAATCTATCATAATTTATGGAGAATTTTTATCAATTTTGATGAACAAGATTGTTATCAACCACGTAATGACAGTGAAAAGAAAAGAACGATTGAGAAAGAAAGAAAAGAAACGTTTGAGAAGAAGAATATTTTCTACAGAGTTTTCTCTCTGCCCACAACCTGTGAAAAACTTCTTTATTCACTTTGCAACTGCAAAATTCTGTGAATATAATTTTATGAGTGACTTCTTCTCTTCATACAAGAATAAGGGTTACTCCATCTATTTATAGATTTAGATTAGATTACTCCCTAAGGCAAAACTCAAAACTATAAAAGCCCAAAACAGTTAACACTACTAAAAATATGCCTAAGTTGAAATCATGAGTGAAGTAACATGCTTCGACATTTCGACATACTAATACAACTCGACACATGCTTATTTTATCGAGCAACCTGCTTCGACACAAGGAATTATAATTCAATACACCATCTAATTCATTGTGTTTAAGTTATCTACATTCATCATGGCTCTTAGTCTTCTGAACAATTTGACTTGTACACCATTCATCATGATGTCTGCAATATGATTCTCAGTTCTGCAGTGTTCCAAATTCATCCACTCGTGTGCATGCCTTCTTTGATGCATCATCAAAACTCTACCACTCTTGTAGAATTCGATGCCAAGGAAATATAAAATGTCACCTATATCTGACATTTTGAATTCCTTGTTGAGATCACCTTTGAAGTCTTCGATCTCTTTCTTGTAGCTACCTGTTATCAGCAAGTCATCGACATAGAGACATAGTATAAGCAATTCACTCTTGCTTCTTCTTACATATACTTCTGTAGCGGTGTATTCGTCACTTTATGATTTATTGATTAAACCAAAAGCAAAGCATACAAAGAAATCGAGTCGCCACCGCACTTTTATTTATCCAAAGGATTGGCTAAAAAGCGAACAAAAGCCTAAGAAGTTTTACACATAGAAAACTAATGAAAAGATCAGAGAGTCTGGGTAAGGGGTTAATTACGCAATGGGAAGGTGTTAGGCACCCAAAACGTCCTAGGTACTCCTAGGGAGCCCTTTTCACACTTGTTGTATAAAAAAGTTTATTTGTTTATGACATATTGTGCAAATAATGATTGGGAAGATGAGAAAAGAATATACAAGTTATTATTTTTGTGTTTGAACGGATGAACCCGTTGCCTACGTACCTTCCATGAAAGGTAAGGATCAAAACACCGTAGTTCGGCTAAAAATTTCCAAAATATGAGTGGGTTCATTTTAAAACAAAAGCCCTAAGGTCTTTCGTTATCCACGGGAGAAAACTCAACCTTATACAAACAACGAGTCCACCACGTGAGAACAGCTTCAACTTGCTAGTGAGGGGTTAACCCTATAATAAGCAAGGAAGTCTTACAATTCAATCACTAAGGACAAGAAGGTGAGATTAATATCAACCAACTAGGATAAATCAAACCTATGGTTAATGTATGAAAACTTATCAAGAATGGACAAAGCCACAAAACAATTGAATGAGTTGGATTAACCAATTAGGATTTATTCACAAAAGAGTGGTCAAAGTATGATTAGAATTCAATTCAAAGAGGTATTATGAAATGGAGTTTGAAAAATCAAAGGCCTAAAGCCTAGGTTTCTAATTTGAAAAGAGATGAGAATGTTTGCACAATAGATGTCAAAGTTTTTGAATTAGCATGTGAAAAGGGAGTTTTGGAAACACACACAAAAATGGAAGGGTGGGGAAGTAAAACTTCTTAGGTGTTCACCTCTTGAAATCATATGGAAGATGATTCAAGTGTGTCCTTTGGAATAAGCAACAAAGCAAGTAACAAATGAACAAAGCAAGGTGATACCAGATGCCAATCAATGGACTTACACCAATCTCACAAACAAAGGTGGATATCGGATACCAATCAATGGATTTACACCAATTTCCTAAAACAAAACAATGATACCAGATGCCAATCAATGGACTTATACTAGTCTCACAAAACAAACACGGATACCGGATACCAATCAATGGATTTACACCAATCTCCTAAAACAAAACAATGATACCAGATGCCAATCAATGGACTTACACTAGTCTCACACCATATCATTGGAACAACTGCCAAGTAATGGACTTATGCTTGTCTCCTCCATGGACAAAGCAAAAATGCTATAAAGCAAAGCTTATGAAATGATATACAAATGATGATGATAAATGCACTAAGGCACACTCAAGCAGATATGCACAGATGAGTCAAATAAGCAGACAATCAATTCAGTTAGCACACACTATATACAAGCAATTTGGCTCAAGCAAGGTTAGACTTTTAAGTCAACTGGAATGGGGTAAGTTGTGCTCTTAACCTTAACATTGAGAGTTAAGGTGAAGCAGATGAAATGGAGATGAGGGGTGTGCCTCATAGCTCTTATCCCTGGCCTGGGAGAGCTTTGAATAATATAAGGTGTGGGAGTTCAGAAAGTTGGAACTCTCTCCACAAATGAATGACTCTATAGATCTTGGGTTAATATCCATAATGCATCAACATGTAATGTGAGCAAATGGATGACACACTGAATAGTAGGAGATGGACTACACATCTCTTTTATCTACCAACTACCTCGTATGAGGACTTTTCCTGCTTGGCACAAAGAATAAACAATCACAAGCATTGCCTCTTAAGGAGGACTTCAGACAGGTGCCTGGCCACATAACAAGCCAGGTCTTCCAGACTACATGAAGAAGAGAGGTTATACCTAAAGTGGTTAAGCAACCAAGCAAAAGCAAGTTCAAAATGAACTTAAGCAACTGATGTACCTGTGGAAACATCAAACAAATCAGTATACTATACAGACAAACAACCAATAATTAATGCAACAGACAACCAATATAGGCAAAGGCATAAGCCAAACTCAATTGAGTCAACATCAACCTACAAAACACACATTAGTAAGCAAAAGCAAATATCAAATGCTCTCAAGATGAGGCATCATCAATTGTGTAACTTGCATGTGTAACCTGAAACAAAACTTCAAACATGAGCAACCAACCACTAGGTCAAAGCCTAGGGTCAAAGATGGGGTAAAAAATTTAAAACAGAAGCTGAAATTTGACATGGTGAAACCTCAAACAATTATTGACACATAGCAGAAAGTCTCACATCAATATCATTTACCAAATTCATTTTATGATCAATTGAAGGCAAGGTATGCAAGTTGAAACCATATTGTGACATCAGAATGAACAAATTCATATTAATTCCAAAATGGTTCAATTAATTCCAAGAAAAATCATGGCTAAACATAACACATAACATGATCAACACACCAAAAATCAAGGCATTTGGACAAGTATAAGCATGGCAATCAAATTCCATAAGGCAAGGTAGCATAAACAAGCTCAATGGAGGCACAAATTGATACATCAACTTAAGACAATCCTAAAACAGATATGACAAATGGTAAAGACCTCAAACCAAAGCCGTAATAAACTTCAAAGTGTCTAGAAACAATGTGCAAAATTTCAAGTCCATATGATAAACATCCATCATTTCACAAATCATTAAAGTTCAACACTCATCAAAAGTCCACAAATGGTCAACCAGCAAAGCAAATCTCAAACAAATCAGAAATGGATCCAAAAAATTCCACCAAAATTCATGAGCAATCCTAACATCCAGAAGAAACATCATGCAAAAAATCACATCATTTGGCATTTATTTGGCATGGCAAAGAAAATCAACAAATCAAGCAAGCAAAGGTGTGACACACATTGTCACACCTACATTAACCAGATCATATCTCAACAACCAAAAATGCTAAAAATGCAAACTCAATACCAAAATGTATACACAAACCCTAGGCAAATTTAAATTCCAACCGAGCACAAATTCTGGAAAAATACTCATAAAATAGTAGACATCATGAGGAGCAAGATACAAAAAACCACACATCATTTGGAGCATTATTTATTGACTTATGAATTTTGGAAGTGAAGGGAAAAATTAAAAACACATGAATGAAGCATGGCATGGATGAATGAAGAAGTGAAATAAAATGCTAAAGGCCTAGTTGGAAATGTCCTAAGCCAGGGATCGAACCGAGTGAGATTTTGAATTAGGCGCCTGGTGCTAAACGCATCGTTTCATTTAAGATTGGCTCTGGCCAATCAGAGCGCTGCATGAGCGCTCTCATGAACCAATCAGAAGCAGGCCTTGGCATAAACACATGCAAACACGCAAATTAGGTTTTCAAAGATCGAACAAACTTTTTTGGAAAATTTCTCAGCAACTTCATCGTGTTCATCATAGGCCAAGAACAAATGTTCACAGAAACACAAAATACGCACATCATTGGACTCATCTTCCATCATACATCACAGATCAATGATTATTTTAACCTAATTCTACATGTATCAAGCAAATCGAGCACATACATTTTCACCTATCAAACTTAAATCTATCATAACTAACTCATTACTGCATGAAATTCCGAGATCTAAAGTTCAGTGTGATCAGCATTAAAGGATCTACAACATGCATACATCAATTTTATGAATTATGAGCATCGAATTCTGACCTTAATGAAGCTACAGAAGTGAAATCGTTCAATTCAGGTCCTGGAAAGCTGAAACAGATGATCTCCAATGCTTAGATGAATGAATGGGTGAAGAATAATAGCTCAACAGTGCTTGATCTTGCTTGAATCTTCAACTGCCATTAATGGATGCAAGGTTCAACAGTCCTCGAATCAGCTCAATTCTTCTAGATCTTGCTTCCAAAACCTTCAATGATGCTTATGGATGATGAACAAATCAAGAACAAGGCAATGTTTATGAAGAATTTGGATGAAAAAGTTGAGAGAAAATTGGAGAGAGATTTCTAGATCTGAGATTTGTGAATTGTGGTTCCTGAATTTCTGTTAGGATTATGGTTATATATGATCTCCTAATGATGCTTGTTAATCACAATTAAGCAATGCCAAAGTAATTAGTGAAAACCAAGTGTAATGCCAAATTGCCCAATTCACCCCTCATGCATGCATGCAATGCTACAGTGCACGAATTTGCTTGGAAATGCACTTAAAAAAACTGTTTGGAAGCAAATGCAATTGGTTGGAAGTGAAAGCAATGCACAATTTTTGAATTTGGATTTTCCCTCCAAAATTCAAATGAAAAATGCCAATATTTTTGTGATCAAAATTCATGGAATATGATGCATGAATTGGATAGTAGAGTTCAAGAGAGTAATTTAGCAAAAAGAACCACTCCATTTGGCCATTTGGTTGAGAAGTTATGCATGTTTGAAGCTCCATGTACACCTTGCCATGTTTTGATCATATCTCTTCAACCACAAATGAGAAATTCATGTTCTTGGACATTATGGAAATGGGAGAGAAAGATCTACAACTTTCACGTTCAACAAAATTTCATTTGAAGCATTTTTGGTCATGTAATCTTGAGGAGAAAACCTTTCCATTTTTGGCAAATTCAAATTATAGGTCACTTTCTATTTTTGGAAAGTTTTCATCTGACTTTATTTTCTTCAATGTTGATGTTTGAAATGTCAAATGAGACTTGTTTGAACATGAATGAAGTATTTCCCATCACTTCCCACCTCCAAAAATCACAGTTGACTTTGCAGTTGACTGGCCAGGGCTTCAGTTGACTGAAGAATGCTTTGATGAGGTTCAAGCCTCTACCACTTGAGATTTTGATTCAAAATAACATCAATGCTCATATGAACTCTTGTGCATGATCATGGTGCCCAAATTCTTCAGAATGGCCACCATCTATTGCTCATAGACTGCCTTGACCTGTAATTGCTTCATCTGCAAGTAACAAGGTTAGATGGCATATTTTTGTACTTTTGGTTAGTAAACAAATGAAAAGCAATGATATACAAATGCAAAACATGCTTGGTGATCAAGAACCACTCTCAAAAGGATAACCAACCCACAGGGAAGGAGGCAAAGTGCACAATGATCCTTGAGGCAATGATATGATATGATATGATGCCATGAGGGATCTTAAGGACAAAATTGGGGTTGTCATACGGTGAACTGACTTTGGTGTGTTTTTGCTTTGGAAAGCAAATGTCGCGGTTAGCAAGAGTCGCCACCGACTTTTCTTTTATCCAATGAGGAAAGGTGGAAAAGAACAGGAAAGACCTTAATTAGATTTTGGGTTCGGGAGGTACATTATACAAAGGGAAGGTGTTAGCACCCTTTGTATCCATGGTTATCCATGGGCTCTTAATTGCTGGATCACTTATGTTTGTCTAAAAAAAAATGTTGTGAATTGCTAAAAAATGTTTTAAAAAGAGAATTTAACTTTGTAATGATTCTTGTATGAATGTATACAAAGTGGTTATCTCATTTAGTTTTGAAAGTTACTTAGAAAAATATAACTCGGTAATGATTCTAGTATGAATGTATACCAAGTGGTGATTTTCTCAAGATGTTTTGAAAGGTGTGGGGTGTGAAAAATGTTTTGGGTTGTGAACCAGCAATTAAGGGTTATACCTACCCAAGGTCTTTATGGGCATTTTCTATCCTTATGAGGGTAAAACTGTCCTTACTATTGAGAAGTGAGTAGTTTTATCCTTTGGATGTAAAAAGGGTCATCGTAGGGTCATCGATTGGTCATTAAAGGCAACATTTGTAAGGATACCTTAGCATTCGAAGGGACGATCATCATTTAACCGTAGGCTACAACGAAGGGTCATCGAGGGGCAAAATCATATATTCGCAGGCAACATCCAAGGGACTATGATTTATTTTATAGGGACATGATGATTTAACCGAAGGGTCTTTGCTAAGTGTATCCCCACATTCGCGGGACATGACCGTAATACCGGAGTCGTAGGGTAACAAAAAGAGGTCCAAGATCACTTATTTAAAGGCAAAGTTTTACAATTAATTAGATAGCCGTAATCAATTAGGTAATTAGAGTGAATTTCCACATTAAAATCGATTAAACAATTAGGATGAATCTCCACATTAAAATCAACTAAATAATTAGGAGGAATCTCCACAAGGGTATCCCACAAATAAAGTGGAATACCTAGTAAGCTACTTGTTCCTGGGAATAGGTGAACCCTTACAACATTCAGCACACAGGTCAGAATACCAAATGGGGGTGCAATCGAGGATTACACCGCAAAGGAAAACACAGCAGTAGGAATGTCAGGCAAAATAACGCATGATTAACATAGAACAGATCAAATAAGCACAGAACAGAACACCCAAAATATTAGCGACTGTCACGTTCGCCTCTGCCTCGCCTAGCGAAGGCCTGGCGAATACTCGCTACATGCTCGCTTAGCGATGTGCTAGCGAGCGGCGGCGGGTTTTGAATTTCAGAACAGTATGACCTCAGCCTGCTGCACGCCTTATGGCGTCCAATACACAAATTACATGGTTCAGCATTCACAATATTCAGGCACACTTGAATTCACATGCAAAACCTCAAATATATTTATGAATTCAATTATAAGATCACATGCAAATTAAGAACATAAAGCAGTAATGGTAATGCAAACCTGTTTGCAAGTGAATTGCAACCTTGAATTGGTGAGTCGGATTGAGTTGGGCGGAGGTGACTTTGATGCGGATGAGCTTCCTTCAGGATCTCCTTTAGGGTTGCTCTGAATTCTCTTGGTTAGCCTCCAGGGTTTGTTGTGCCTTCTCTCTTGCTCCCGTCTTCCTTCTGTTTTCCTCCCTTCTTCCTGAATGAAGCTCTGCTATTTATAATACTCTTTTTGTGACCTAATGGGCTCAGAATGAAGCCCAGAATTTTCTGATATCCGCAAGCTTCGCTAGGCGAGCGGTATAGCGAGGGGTTCGCTAGGCGAAGGATTTGCTCGCCTAGCGAGCAAGCCAGTTTGGGCCATTTTCTGGATTTGGCCATCTGTGTGCTGGGCCTTTGTTCTTTTGAGATTAATGCCTTGAAAAATAAGTCGGGGTGCCTTAAAAAATGCCTTGTAATGTTAACGGGCAAATTTTGGGGTATGACAGCTGCCCCTGTTCAATATTCTTGAACCGAGAGAGTTAGAATGGTATGTACGCCATTCGTGGTCTGGAGGTGGAAGATTATTGAACATTAGAATGCCCCAAAAATTTGCACTTGTTAATCAGAAGTTATTCCTGATGGAGATGGGCTTAAAGATGCCATCCAGGAAGTTTGATGATGAAAGACCAGAACGGGTCATACACTGCTGGGGATAAAGGATCAGAATGGACCATATGCTAAATCGTATCTGAATAGCAAAGTGAGTTACCCCTTAGGCGGGTGACTTCGTCGGGGATGACAGATCAGAATGGATCGTACGCTAGATCGTCTCTGAGTTGCAGAATGAACCGTGCGTTAGGCGGTATCTGACGAAGGTAGAATCAGAATGGATCATACGCTAGATCGTATCTGAGTTGAAGATCCAAATGGGTCGTACGTTAGACCGTATTGGAGTTGCAGAATGAGTCGTACGTTAGGCTGTATCTGAAAAGGGGTCAGAGTGGATCGTACGTTAGATCGCATCTGAGTTGAAGATCCAAATGGGTCGTACGTTAGACCGTATTGGAGTTGCAGAATGAGCCGTACGTTAGGTTGTATCTGAAAAGGGGTCAGAGTGGATTGTACGTTAGATCGCATCTGAGTTGAAGATCCAAATGGGTCGTACGTTAGACCGTATTGGAGTTGCAGAATGAGCCGTACGTTAGGCTGTATCTGAAGAAGAAAGTAGTCGTACGCTAGACTACACCTCGGAATGTACCGTACGCTAGGCAGTATCTGAGGGTTTGAAGATCCGAATGGGCCGTACGTTAGACCGTATTGGAGTTGCAGAATGAGCCGTACGTTAGGCTGTATCTGAAGAAGAAAGTAGTCGTACGCTAGACTACACCTCGGAATGTACCGTACGCTAGGCAGTATCTGAGGATTTGAAGATCCAAATGAGTCGTACGTTAGACCGTATTGGAGTTGCTGAAAGTCAGAATGGATCGTACGTTAGATCGCATCTGAGTTGAAGGAGTCATATGTTGAGCCGAATCAGAATGAGCCGTACGTTAGGCTGTATCTGATAACATTTGCTGTATTTGCAATGAATATCTGGGGTGGGCTTAAAGATGCCACCATTGGGAGGATATCAGAGTGTTTGTCAGAATGAATGTTCATATGGATTATATCTGAGAGATGTAGTTGAATCCTGAATGTAATTGATAAAGATGTCCGTCTGAATGGACCTTTGTTTTGACTGTATCAGGAGGATAATTAACCTGAAAAACAAAGTTAGTCTCATGCCATGTCATGATGCATGAGATATTTTATGTTTATGAAAATAAATGCGAACAATGTATGCATACGGATGCTGTGAAATGATGTAATGAATGAATTATGCGTCTGAAAAGTTTTTTTCTGGCGACCCCCTGGGGAAAATAAATCCCCATCTTCTGGTTGGAGATACTTGTATTGATGACCCCTTCTCATCTAGGGATACTTGATTTCTGTCTGATGGTAGAAATATTTAACAGAAGCCTGGCTGGGGGTGGAAGAGATGACCAATTTGTCTAGTAATGCCAATTGCTTTTGGGGAATAACTGGCTTTGCTGGGGAATAGAATTAGCAACGGATTCATCGGAAAGCATGGTTAGACCTTCTCCTCGATCCTGAAGTCTCGTAGTGATTGTTATTTCTATTTTATGCATGCATTTTTGGTACACATCGATCATATTCAAATGCACATATCAATTCAAATTAAATCAATGGATGTTTATGCAAACAAAATAGAAAAAGTAAAACAAAAGCATCTTTTTGGAAATAAAATTATATTGATTTTGAAAGAGGGCCTATAAACAGGCAATTTGTGTACATGGAGACAGAAATCCTAGTAAGAGGAAATTGTCGAGAACATAAAGAAAAGCTATGAAGGAAAAGCCCTGTTGATTTTAATTCTACTACTGTCATTATGTCTTCAAGCGTCTCATCTCCTGCTGTCGGATAGAATTGATTGGCTTGTTCAGTCCCTTGAACTTGGATGAAGCTGTCTGAGAACGGGACATAGTCATACACTTTTAATCCCTAATTTTTGCCTGGACCGCCTTTTCAGGTTTTCAGTCCACCAGGATACCCTTTTTTGCCCAAGCCGCCTTTTCAGGTTTTCGACTTGCCGGGTGTACATTTTTATATGTTTATCCCTAATTTTTGCCCGAACCCTTTTGGTTCGCCGGGATGCCCTTACTTTTGCCTAGGTACGTCGACCTAGCGGGTCTCTTTTATGCGTAGTATTTTTTAACTATGTCTGCGTTCACGGGATGTGGGAAGTCTTCGCCATCCATCGTAGCAAGTATCATGGCTCCACCAGAGAATACCTTCTTAACTACAAATGGCCCTTCGTATGTGGGAGTCCATTTGCCCCTGGGATCACCTTGTGGTAGAATGATACGCTTTATCACCAATTCGCCGATTTGATACACCCGTCTCTTGACCTTTTTGTTGAATGCCTGGGTCATGCACTTCTGATATATCTGCCCATGACAAACAGCCGCGAGTCTCTTTTCATCAATCAAATTTATCTGATCGAGTCGAGTCTGAATCCATTCATCCTCGTCTAAACCTGTCTCTTTCATGATTCTTAGAGAGGGAATCTGAACCTCTACCGGTAGGACGGCTTCCATTCCATAGACTAAAGAGAAAGGAGTTGCCCCTATCGAAGTGCGAACTGAAGTGCGATAACCATGAAGAGCAAATGGTAACATCTCATGCCAGTCTTTGTACGTTACTGTCATCTTTTGTATGATCTTCTTGATATTCTTATTAGCAGCCTCCACGGCGCCATTCATCTTTGACCGATACGGAGAAGAGTTATGGTGTTTTATCTTGAACTGCGTGCAGAGTTCAGTAATCATTTTGTTGTTCAAATTGGTGCCATTATTAGTGATAACTCTTTCAGGGACGCCATATCGGCAAATAAGACTGTTCTTGATGAACCGTGCCACCACATTCTTGGTAACAGAAGCAAATGAGGCTGCCTCTACCCACTTTGTAAAGTAATCAATCGCAACAAGAATGAAGCGATGCCCGTTAGAAGCAGTAGGTTTAATCTCCCCAATCATATCAATGCCCCACATTGCAAAGGGCCAAGGGGCTGTCAACACGTTTAAAGGAGCAGGAGGCACATGTACTTTATCCGCATAGATCTGGCACTTGTGACAAGTTCTGGAGTGATGGTGGCAATCAACTTCCATGGTAGACCAATAATACCCTGATCTCAGAATCTTCTTGGCCATTGTATGTCCACTAGAGTGAGTCCCAAAAATACCGTCATGCATGTCTTCCATAATCTTTTCTGCTTCCTTTTTATCCACACAGCGAAGCAAAGTCGAGTCATGATTACGTTTGTATAATACTCCATTACTCAAAAGGAATTTAGCGGAAAACTTCCTCAGAAATTTTCTGTCATTGATGGACGCCCCTTCAGGATATTCCTGAGCTTCTAAATATCTTTTTACTTCGTGGAACCAAGGTTTCTCTTCTACTTCATCAGCGTTAAGTTCATAACAATATGCTGGTTCATCTAGTTGTTCAATGGTGATCCTGGGAGCTTCATTGTCCCATCTAACTCTGAACATAGATGACATGGTGGCCAAGGCGTCTGCCAACTGATTCTCTTCTCGTGGAATATGTTCGAATGTAATCTTTTCAAAGTATGGGATTAATGTCAACACCCGCTCTCGATAAGGGATGAGATTCGGATGTTTAGTGTCCCATTCTCCTTTGATTTGACTGATTACTAATGTTGAGTCTCCGTACACACTCAAAAACTTGATTCTCAGGTCTATAGCAGCTCTGAGTCCCAAAATACATGCTTCATACTCGGCCATATTGTTGGTACAATCGAAACATAGTCTAGCAGTGAAAGGCGTATGGCAACCCTTGGGAGAAATAATTACAACACCAACACCATTACCCAACGCATTAGAAGATCCATCGAAAACCATAGTCCATCGGGATCCTAGTTCGGGTCCTTCATCTGGTCCAGGTTCTTCGTAATCAGTAACAAGCATGACATCCTCATCTGGGAACTCAAAATTCATAGATTGGTAATCATCCACTGCTTGATGAGCCAAATGATCGGCTAGCACGCTTCCTTTGATTGCTTTCTGGGTAGTATACTGGATATCATACTCTGTTAAAATCATCTGCCATCTCGCTATTCTTCCAAAGAGGGCAGGTTTCTCAAATATGTATTTGATGGGATCCATCTTAGAAATCAACAAAGTGGTATGGTTCAACATATACTGTCTTAGTCGGCGAGCAGGCCAGGCCAAAGCACAGCAAGTTCTCTCGAGCAGTGAGTATCTTGTTTCACAGTCGGTAAACTTTTTGCTAAGGTAGTATATGGCATGCTCTTTTCGACCAGACTCGTCATGTTGCCCCAACACGCACCCCATTGAATTTTCTAACACGGTCAGATACATGATTAGAGGTCTTCCTTCAACTGGTGGTATCAGGATCGGAGGTTCCTGGAGATACTTCTTGATTTTGTCAAAAGCTTCTTGACATTCGTCATTCCACATCATCTCTTGATTCTTCCTCAGTAGTTTGAAGATGGGTTTGCAGGTAGCAGTTAAATGGGAGATAAACCGGGCGATGTAATTCAAACGTCCCAAGAAACCTCTGACTTCCTTATCTGTACGGGGCACTGGCATTTCTTGAATAGCTCTCACCTTAGCCGGGTCAACCTCAGTTCCTTTACCACTGACAATAAATCCCAAGAGTTTACCAGATCTTACTCCAAAGGTGCATTTGTTCGGGTTCAGTCTCAGCTTGTATTTCTTCAACCTCTCAAACAATTTGTACAAATGATCGAGATGTTCTTCTTCAGTATGAGATCTGGCTATCATGTCATCCACATATACCTCTATTTCGTGATGGATCATGTCATGGAACAAAACCACCATAGCACGCTGGTACGTTGCCCCGGCGTTCTTTAAACCGAATGGCATTACTTTGTAACAGAAAGTGCCCAATTGCGTCACAAACGTAGTTTTCTCCATGTCCTCAGGTGCCATCTTAATCTGGTTATAACCCGAGAATCCATCCATGAAGGAGAATACTTTGTGTTGAGCAGTATTGTCTACCAGAACATCAATGTGCGGGAGTGGAAAGTCATCTTTGGGACTCGCTTTATTCAAATCTCTGTAATCGACGCACATTCGCACCTTACCATCCTTCTTCGGTACCGGTACCACATTAGCAACCCATTGAGGATAAGAAGTAACAGCCAGAAAACCTGCATCAAATTGTTTCATAACCTCGGCTTTGATTTTCTCAGACATTTCAGGACGCATGCGGCGAACCTTTTGCTTAACAGGACGACAATCTTCCTTCGTTGGCAAACGATGCACTACTATATCAGTATCCAATCCTGGCATGTCTTCATAAGACCAAGCAAAAATCTCTACATAGTCATGTAACATCTGAATCAATCTTTTTTTAATACTGTTTTCCAAGCCTGCTCCTATTTTGACTTCTTTTTGTCCACTTCAGTACCCAGGTTTACAATTTCGATTGACTCTTCATGCGGCTGTATAGTCTTCTCTTCTTGCAGTACCAGTCTGGCAAGTTCTCCAGGTACTTCACAATCTTCCTCACTTCCATCCTCGGCTTGGTAGATCGGATTTTCAAAGTCATAATGAACAGTAGTAGAACTATTATCAACAGGATCCAGAGTGGGTATGGATCTGCAATTCGTTACGTGAGTGTGTGTAAGCAATATTTGAATGCAAAAAGTCCATTGATTTATTGAATGTGAATATGCTTATGGAAATGACAAAACCCTTAACAAATTAGCTATTGTGCCTCGGGCATAGACACAATGCTTTAAGAAGTTCAATTGTAAAACTAAATAATTTTGCAACAATAAAACAGACAATAATAATTACTCCTGACTAAAGGAAATCGGGATAGTGTCTTCAGCCTTCCAATTATTGAGTCCGTCACCAATTGTTGGGAAAATCCAGCTATCCAGGTCGCAATCGCTATCAGCATCTACTACAGCATTAATCTGATCTTTGACCACCCTTTCAGAGTTAAATCCCAGACCAGACTTGTCAGACTTGTATGGTACGTTGATCAGTTGACCCCAACCAGTACGACCACCGTTTTCAACCACGGCTTGAGCATCTTTCAGAGAAATCATGGCAGGAGGAGCACGAATAACCTTGGGCACAAGGGGAGTTGGCTTAAGGACAGGGCTGGTCGGAGGAACTACTTCAAATGACTGAGAAGGAGTCTCAAAGAATTCACCATCCATCTCGACGTATCTGAAGGCCTGCACACTACTGACAATATATTCTTCTTCTCCACACACAGTGACAATCTTACCCTCTATTGGATACCTCAGCTTTTGATGGAGAGATGAAGCTACAACACTTGCCCCATGAATCCAAGGGCGTCCCAGCAAGCAGGAATAGGCAGGACGAATGTTCATTACGTGAAAGATAGTGTTGAAGACTTGAGGTCCTATATTGATAGGGAGAACCACTTCACCATGGACAACACTCTTCGCACCATCGTAAGCACGCATCACAATGTCACTAGGCTTCAATTCAATGCTTTTACAGTCAAGTTTATCGAGCACGGCTTTCGGTAGTACATTCAAAGAAGAGCCATTATCGATCAACACATGAGACAAAGTGATCCCCTTACACTCAATGGAGATATGCAGAGCTTTATTGTGATTCTTTCCTGCTGGTGTCAGGTCAGCATCAGAAAAGCCTAGGCCATTGTCAACAGCCAGGTGAGCAACATAGTTTTCGAACTGATCGACGGATGTCTCCTGAGGTACATGAGCAGTCTTCAGGAATTTTATCAATGCATTGGCATGAGATTCAGAAGATAATAACAAGGATAACATCGAGATCTTAGACGGAGTATGCCCCAGCTGTTCTACCACATCAAAATCACTCTTGCGGATGATTTTCAGCATTTCTTCCATTTCTTGTTTGGCAACATCTTTAGTAGTAACTTCGACGGGTGTCCCTGACTGAGAAGGGTTAACTGGTTCCTTTCCTCGGGTTTCAGGGGCGGGATGCGAGATTTCTAGAGAGAAGATCCTTCCACTTCGAGTAACTTTACTAGTCCCAACAATGTCATTAGGATTAGCAGAATTACCAACTTGCTTCACGCCATGGATGTAAATATCACCTCCATAATTCCACGGAATGGCTTTGCTTGAGGAATACGGTACTGGGCCAGGTGCAGTAATGATTAGGGGAGCTACCTTGGGCTCAGCAGTAATCTTCATAGGTACTCTAGTAGCGGTAATCTTCACTGGACCTTTGGACCTAGCAACCACGGATATTTCTTCAATATGGTTTTCCACCTTAGGAATCCTTTCAAAGAGAATTGTACGATCATCCATCAGCCGTTGAATACCATTCCTCAACTTCAAGCACTCGTTGGGTCGAAGTACACAAAGATTGCAACTTTCAGCACAACCTGGAAATAAACCAGCTTGCAATAAATTCTTCTTGATGATCAGGAGAGGAGATGTTACGTCCGCCACATTAGCAATGTGAGAATTGTCATTCACAGAATTAACAGTCTTGTCATGGTTAGGCATAGGAGCAGTGATGACATTAGGAGTCTCCGGAGGATCAAATTCAATTTCTCCCGCGTCGATCATATCCTGAATTTTATTCTTCAACAACCAACAATCGTTCGTATCATGCCCGGGGCTACCGGAGTGATATGCACACCTGGCATTGGGATTATAACGAGGAGAAGTAGTGTTGACATTCGCAGGAGGGCCTCTGAGGGTAATTAAATTCGCCTTCAGCATACCCTGCAGTGCTTGTGCTAAAGTCATATTGATATTGGTAAACTGCCTTCTTGGCCTGTCTTGCCTGTGCTGGAAATTTTGAGATGGCGGTGCTGCAATCGTAACTGCTCCAACGACATGGTCACGATTTTTCTTATTATGACTCCTTTCACCGTACACAGAATTTGATTCATTCTTTCCCTGATGGGTCTTTCTGGTGCTTGCGGAGGTAGCTGCCTGTATCTTTCCACTTCGAATACCACTTTCAACACGTTCACCCGTCAATATAAGGTCAGTGAAACCTGATGAAGAACTTCCTAGTAGATGGCTGTAGAATGGACCAGTCAGTGTACCCATGAACATGTCCACCAATTCTCGATCAGTCATAGGGGGTTTGACTCTGCCAGCCAAATCTCTCCATTTTTGAGCATATTCTTTGAAGCTTTCTTTAGAGCCCATAGTCATATTCTGCAACTGTATCCGAGTAGGCGCCAATTCAGAATTGTATTGGTAGTGCTTGTAGAAAGCTGTCGCTAAATCAGTCCAGGTGCGGATGTTAGAGCTCTCGAGCTGATAATACCACTCCAACTGCGTGCCAGACAGGCTCTCCTGGAAGAAATGGATCCATAGTTTCCTATCAGTGGTATACGGCTGAATCTTTCTCACATAAGCTCTCAGATGCATCTGAGGACAAGACGCACCATCATACTTAGTGAAAGTGGGGATCTTGAATTTGCGAGGAATGACCACATCAGAGACCAGTCCCAAGCTTTCGAAATCCAGACCGGGCGCCTTCTGACCCTCCATAGCTAGCATGCGTTCTTCCAACAACTTTTACTTATCCTCTTTTGGGGAGTACTGTTCATCTTCATAATCTTCATCGTCGTCCTCCTGGTTGAGGGGATCAGCATTCTCATCTTCCGAATCATTTTCTGTCTCCTCCTCTTGATCCTTCGGAAGTCTAATCTTGATTCCCGCAGCCTGTCCTTTACACCTTCTTCCCGGGTTAATGTAACTCACAGGTTTCTGGTCTTTCTTCTTCTCGAGCAAGAGAGCCTTCAGTTCCTCCCGCCCCTTGGATAAGCTCAGCATCATCTCCTGGAATTGAGCATTCTGAGCCTGGAGATCTTTGACAGTTTGTTCGAGAGCCATTTTTCTTGAATTGCAATAGGAAGACCGTGAGAACATTGATCCTTTAGAATACCTGTTATGCAATGTTATGTTATGCTATGCAATGTATGAAATGTTTTCAAGGACTTTTGGAATTTAACTTTGCGTAACCCACCAAAAAGAGGGAAACTTTTATTAATAATTTGTTTAATCAATGTTCATTACAAAAGGAAATAATAAAAATACAATGAAAGCTCAAATCTCCCAGGGACGGCTTCTTTTCGGACGAAGATATGTATTGAGTCTTCGTTCCTCATTAAGCTGGCTGGTGAGCTCTAATACTTTCTTCCTTTCTGCAACGAACTGAGTCTCAAAAGTATCCCTTTCCTTCCTCAACTGGATCCAGGATCTCTTCAACTCTTCAACATCGGTAGGCATATCTGGATAAGGAATGATCTGAGAAGTACCTCCTTCAACTTTTGGTTCAACAATCAGCGGTCCGACTGCAAGATATGGCATGCCAAGTTCACGAGCTCTTGCGCGTACCCATCTGAGATAAGGTTCCATAGGAATAGAGTTTTTCTGTCCTAAAGTACTTCTTTTCACCATGCCCCAGGCTCGTATAAATCTCTGACGGAGACCTTGGGAATCGGTGTCATAGTCAAACACAGTGCCCTGAAGGATTACTTCATGTGGACCATCTCTTCGAGCATAACCAAACTGATGTAGGGCTAGAGCTGGGTTATAAGTAATACCTCCTCTTATCCCCAGGAGTGGTACGTTAGAGAATTCTCCACAACGGTCAATGATGATAACATTTTCTTTGAGATGAGGACACCAACGGATGTCTGAATGGGAGAGCGACATTATCCTTTGAGACCATTTCAGATTTTGCTCATTCTTCAAGACTGATTGAGGAAGGTGCGGAATAAACCACCTAGACAATAAAGATATGCAGCACATGAGAGTCCCTTGCCTTTTCATAGTACGGGTGTGAAGGGAATGCAAAATGTCTCCAAGCAAGGTAGGCACAGGGTTATGAGCGAGAAATATCTTAATAGCATTCATGTCTATGAATTGATCCGGGTTAGGGAATAGCACCAAACCATAGATTAGTAATGCTAGGACATCTTCGAAAGCATGGACATTCATAATTTTTAGGAATTCTCGGGCCTTATTTATCAGAAATTTGGCAAGTAAACCCTTAATTCCACTTCTTGCTACCCAGTTGGTTTCAATGTCTGACTTTGTCATGTGTAAAGCTGCGGCAACTTCTTCAGACTTCGGAATCTTTTCTAAACCACTGAAAGGTGTTTGATCCAGAATAGGTATCCCAAGCAGCCTGGAGAATTCTTCTAATGTGGGTACCAGCTGATAATCTGGGAATGTGAAGCAATGATGTTTAGGATCGAAGAACTGGAATAGAACCCTTATCATATCTTCTTTGAAACCAGTGGTAACCAAACTGAGGAGAGAACCATGTTTCTTGACGAACTGAGTTTGATCAGGAAGTTCTGACACTAAATCCTTGAGTTGAGGAGAGATCTCTACAAGATTGATCTGGATGGTCTTCCTGGGAGTCATAACCTTACAAAATAGAGCAACGTTAAATCCCTAAGTCCTTGAAATGGTTATTACAATGCCATGATGTTATGATGTTATGATGCTAAATAAGTAACAAGCACAAACAAGTCACACAACAATCATTCTTAGGTTTTAAGACTTGCATGAGTTCTATAGGTAAATACCCTCCCCACTGAAGTTTGGTTGGTTCGACCTGTCCTAGAATAGTAACCGGGTTCTAGAAGGATCTCAAATTATTGACCTTCCTTTAAGTCCACTTCAGTGCAACACCAAGTGGTTGACCGAAGCTTCCCTAAAGTCCAATCTCAAAGAGTGTAGTATCGAGTCTCAACCAACCCCAGTCAGAACCGAAGTCAGTTATCTCACTACTTTCTAATGGCTAGGATGAGTCAATTAGGGTTCTAAAGGTCTGGTTAATGCTTTGATGACACTACGCGGAAGCCAAATTTTTTCTCAAGTAAACATGAGGAACATCAGGACATCCAAAGTGTCACATTAACCGTAGCCATCATTTTGACCATTCCAGTATACGCCGGATAGTCGCGATGATCTTTTGCTACTTACCTAAGGTACACTAGATCCGGGTGTAGGATCTTTCACTCAAGCATAAAATACCCAAGCAATCCCTTAAAAGTAAATCAGACAATTTGAATAAGTGATCTTGTTTTTAAGGTAACCTCTCTTTTTAAGGTCCCTAGCAGAGTCGCCAGTTCTGTCATACGGTGAACTGACTTTGGTGTGTTTTTGCTTTGGAAACCAAATGTCGCGGTTAGCAAGAGTCGCCACCGACTTTTCTTTTATCCAATGAGGAAAGGTGGAAAAGAACAGGAAAGACCTTAATTAGATTTTGGGTTCGGGAGGTACATTATACAAAGGGAAGGTGTTAGCACCCTTTGTATCCATGGTTATCCATGGGCTCTTAATTGTTGGATCACTTATGTTTGTCTAAAAAAAAGTGTTGTGAATTGCTAAAAAATGTTTTGAAAAGAGAATTTAACTTTGTAATGATTCTTGTATGAATGTATACAAAGTGGTTATCTCGTTTAGTTTTGAAAGTTACTTAGAAAAATATAACTCGGTAATGATTCTAGTATGAATGTATACCAAGTGGTGATTTTCTCAAGATGTTTTGAAAGGTGTGGGGTGTGAAAAATGTTTTGGGTTGTGAACCAGCAATTAAGGGTTATACCTACCCAAGGTCTTTATGGGCATTTCCTATCCTTATGAGGGTAAAATTATCCTTACTATTGAGAAGTGAGTAGTTTTATCCTTTGGATGTAAAAAGGGTCATCGTAGGGTCATCGATTGGTCATTAAAGGCAACATTTGTAAGGATACCTTAGCATTCGAAGGGACGATCATCATTTAACCGTAGGCTACAACGAAGGGTCATCGAGGGGCAAAATCATATATTCGCAGGCAACATCCAAGGGACTATGATTTATTTTATAGGGACATGATGATTTAACCGAAGGGTCTTTGCTAAGTGTATCCCCACATTCGCGGGACATGACCGTAATACCGGAGTCGTAGAGTAACAAAAAGAGGTCCAAGATCACTTATTTAAAGGCAAAGTTTTACAATTAATTAGATAGCCGTAATCAATTAGGTAATTAGAGTGAATTTCCACATTAAAATCGATTAAACAATTAGGATGAATCTCCACATTAAAATCAACTAAATAATTAGGAGGAATCTCCACAAGAGTATCCCACAAATAAAGTGGAATACCTAGTAAGCTACTTGTTCCTGGGAATAGGTGAACCCTTACAACATTCAGCACACAGGTCAGAATACCAAATGGGGGTGCAATCGAGGATTACACCGCAAAGGAAAACACAGCAGTAGGAATGTCAGGCAAAATAACGCATGATTAACATAGAACAGATCAAATAAGCACAGAACAGAACACCCAAAATATTAGCGACTGTCACGTTCGCCTCTGCCTCGCCTAGCGAAGGCCTGGCGAATACTCGCTACATGCTCGCTTAGCGATGTGCTAGCGAGCGGCAGCGGGTTTTGAATTTTAGAACAGTATGACCTCAGCCTGTTGCACGCCTTATGGCGTCCAATACACAAATTACATGGTTCAACATTCACAATATTCAGGCACACTTGAATTCACATGCAAAACCTCAAATATATTTATGAATTCAATTATAAGATCACATGCAAATTAAGAACATAAAGTAGTAATGGTAATGCAAACCTGTTTGCAAGTGAATTGCAACCTTGAATTGGTGAGTCGGATTGAGTTGGGCGGAGGTGACTTTGATGCGGATGAGCTTCCTTCAGGATCTCCTTTAGGGTTGCTCTGAATTCTCTTGGTTAGCCTCCAGGGTTTGTTGTGCCTTCTCTCTTGCTCCCGTCTTCCTTCTGTTTTCCTCCCTTCTTCCTGAATGAAGCTCTGCTATTTATAATACTCTTTTTGTGACCTAATGGGCTCAGAATGAAGCCCAGAATTTTCTGATATCCGCAAGCTTCGCTAGGCGAGCGGTATAGCGAGGGGTTCGCTAGGCGAAGGATTTGCTCGCCTAGCGAGCAAGCCAGTTTGGGCCATTTTCTGGATTTGGCCATCTGTGTGCTGGGCCTTTGTTCTTTTGAGATTAATGCCTTGAAAAATAAGTTGGGGTGCCTTAAAAAATGCCTTGTAATGTTAACGGGCAAATTTTGGGGTATGACAGGGGTCTTACAGATGCCCCTATTTAAGGTCATTCTAGCCGGAGGAGTGAAGTTTAGAAATCTTCATCTCGACGCGGTAGAATGGGCTTAAATAACAGTAATGAGACAAATTTTGGTCCCTAAGAGACCTCATGATGCAGATGTATGCATGCAAAAGAAACAAACTCTGTGGGGATATGGTTCACACAGAAGAAAAGACGATCCATCGGAGTAATACACTCACCAGGAATAGAGACTCTAACAGGACTCTTCACGGGGACTCTTATTGAGGATAGAAAGAAAAAGAAGGCGTGAGCAGGACACGACTCTGAATTAGGGTAAAACCGACACTGCGTGAACAAAACACGACAGGACTAGAGACCTCAATGGGGAGTGAAGGACTCACACTGGGGAAAAGAAGAATTCCAAAGGAAGACACAACCAATGGAAAGACACAAGCTGACTCAAACTATCCATAAAGGATACTTCGGATAAAAATCCGGACTCGGACCAAGGAACAAATTCACAAAGAATCTCCCTGCCGGGGAAAAATGCGTATATTGGGGAAAACGCCAATACAACAAAGGGTAAAATCACCACAGGAAACCCCACTAGAGAAGTTCTAACAAAGAGACTCTCCTGGGGGGAGCAACAAAGAAATGAGGTGTTACCGGTATAAGGGTAACAAACTCAGGAAGAATGAATATCTAAGACCGGTATAAGGGTGAGAGATATCAATCAACCAAACATCTGAGAAAGACCTGAAAAAGGTACATCAACTCAGGAAAAATTGACTCCACAGGGGACCAAGGTCATAATAGGGAGCAGAAAGGAAGGAACACCAGGGATACCAGTTACTGGGTATATAATAGGTGACCTACCGAAAACGTGAATTGGTATATATGCCAAAACACTCATCATCCGAAAGGAGGGCTTGAAAAAGCAAATCGACTTACAGGATGGACATTCGAATCCGCAACGGGAAAACGAATCTTACTCAAATGGGGACACAAACCCAAAGAGTGCATGAGATATAATATCCATTACCGTCAGAACGTGGATAGAATACTCGCATGAGATATATTATCTATTACCGTCAGAACGTAGATAATATACTCGCATGGAAGGAAACACCAGGGATACCGGTTAGGGCATATAATAGGTGGCCTACCGAAAACGTGAATTGGTATATATGCCAAGACACTCATCATCCAAAAGGATGGATATTCGATTCTACAAAGAATACGAATCTTGCTCTACTGGGGAAAATCAACAAAGGATTCCAACCAAAGAGCGAAAGAGATATATAATTCATTACCGTCAGAACGTGAATAATATACTCGAAAAGGGAGACACCAGAGATACCGGTTACTGGGTATATAATAGGTGGTCAACCAAAAAGAGAGACAATCGATACCAAGCAATACGGGTAAACGAAAGACAACTCACAGAGGATGAATTGTAAGCATCCGACAATTATCCAACAAACAACAAATATTCGACTCCGCAAAGGGAAATAACGAATCTTACTCGACCGGGGAAACACAACAGGCTTCGACTGAAGAGTGCATGAGATATATTATCCATTACCGTCAGAACGTGGATAACATACTCGCATGGAAGATTATCCACAACCGGTTACCGGGTTAACAAAGGATAAATCGACCGAAAAGAAAGGCATCGTGATACCAAACTAGGTATATAATGATGACCAATCCAAAGGAGCAACAAACATTACCAAGCAAACGGGTAAATGAAAGAAGACTCACTGGGGATGCATTGATACAAAATCAATGATCCGGGGATGAATTGCATAAACAACAATTATCCACAAGGAACTTGCTCGCGACTTCAAAGGGAAAACATTGCAAGCATACAGCAATGATCCAGAAGACAGCTGGGGATACAATTGCTAGCAAAAGGCAATTATCCAAAAGCAAGGGAGGAATATCAACATCGAATATTGAATGAAGACAACCACAAAGAGTAACCATCATCGGTTAGGATGAACAACAAGGTTAGCTTTGCAAAGGGGAAAAATTAGGGTTTACAACTACCGAATACGGGGTAGAATACCAAAACTCTGGCTGGGGATAGGGTTGCTAGCATCCGGCAACTATCCACAAAAAGCACAGACTCCGTTGGGAATAAAACCACAACAACGTAGGATTTACAACTACCAAATACTGGGTAGAAGACCACAAAATCCACCATCAACCAGAATGAACCACAAGGGTTACCACTGCTAGGGGAAAAGAGATAGGACTTACAACTACCGAATACGGGGTAGTAGCCAACAACTCTGATGAGGATAAAAAGAATTAGGGTTTACATCTACCGAATACGGGGTAGAAAACCACAACTCCGCATGGGAATGAAAGAATCACAATTCCGCGCGGGACACAAAATAGGGTTTATAACAAACCACAAACTGCCGAAGAGCAGAAAAACTAGGATTTACAACTACCGAATATTGGGTAGAAAACCAAAGACTCTTGCTGAGGAATAAAAGGTATATAACCATAAATTCCACCAAGAAGAGGGAACATAGGACTTACAACTACCGGTATAAGGGTAGAGGCCCAAAAAGATTCCGTTGGGGATAAAAGAATTAATGCCGGTTACTGGGCAATTTATTCATTTATTCCACAGGGAAGCACGAGAAACAGTTGACAAATGCCAATTCGGGGTCGATCCGAAAAGACAGACTGAATTAAGACTCGTCCTATGAGGATATAACTCAATAGGAACATCCATCCCAATATATGTGTTGGGAGGAAACGGAAGAAACCGTCATCCACGAGGATATATCTCAGTGGGGAACTTGCAGAAGGAAAGACAGACACTTTCTGCTTATGGGCTGACTCTATATGGAGAGATTTAAACGCCCGACATCTGCTTGGAGGAGATCTATTGGAGATCTATAAAACCCATAGTAGGAGACAACAAACAAGAGATATATGGCAAAAATGCAACATGAATATTTGAATGTTTATGATTATGCATGAATATGTGTAATTTATGTTTGATGAATGTTGATAAAACAGACATATCTAACACAAACAGGCCCAGGAATCAAACACCCGGTACTATACTTCCAGGGGAAAAACCAACTGGAAAGCCAATCTGCTGGAGATCCACATGCTAAAAAGCAAAGATCTGAGGGGAGGCAAAGGATCAGAGATATCAAGAAAATCTCTAAATCTCTGAGCGATGGATCAACAACCAACCCAACCAGGTCACAACAGGCAACAAATGCCACCAAGACAAATCTGTTGGGGAATGGGAGAAATCCCAAGATATCTGCAGGGGAATCCTCAGTATCAAAAGTTCACTGCACAAGCGAGAACTGCTATGAAAGCAACTCCACACAACTCCACTGGGGAACAACCCACAAAGGGAAAACAGGTCATCCATGTAGAATTTACTACACAAGCAACTCTACTTGGGGAGAACACAAATAGTCACTCCATCGGGAATACACCCACTGAAGGAAAAACGGATCACACAAGTAGATTCTGCAACAAGCCACTCTACTGAGAATCAAAAGCAATCAGGAAATCAACCCAATCTTTGGATGCTAGACCACCAACCAACCCTATTGGGGAAACAGAGATTTAATAAGCAGAAACTGCCACAAAAGCAACTCTGTCGAGGATACCAGCTCTGGCGGAGATCCTGAGAGGAATATCACAGATGTAATCCTGACTCTGTTGGGGATACCAACTCTTTTGGGGATTTTGCATAAATACAATCCACCAAACCACAAATCTATTGACGGCTAGGGAATCCACTGAGGGACCCACTGGGGATATGGAGGAGAGCTGGGGGATCAACCACTGAATGCTACACCTTCCAAAAACAAATCAACAACTGCCGAGGAGGAAAATAATCACTACTCTGCTGAAGGCTAAATGCTCTGATGGGGAGATAACAACAACTCCGCTTGGCGACTAAGCTGAGGAAAGTGGTAAAGTACCGGGATATTAATCCACCAACCACTGAATCTTTAAAAAGAAAGCAACCATGCTGAGGAGAGAAACAACAACTCCGCTAGCGACTGCACTGGAGAGAGTGACGGGGTACCTGGGTTCAAACCACCAATTACCGAATCTTCCAAAAGGAAAACACCCATGCTGGGAGAAAATACTGCTGGAGAAGAAAACGAAGTCTTCAACAAGCACTCTGCTTGGGGAACAACCCACTAACAACAACTCTATTTGGGGAATAACCCCAACAACAAAGCAGGATAAAGAGGATACAACCATGCCATGAATATGAACAAATGTCTTACCTGTCGGAAATCATGCCACCCTTGGGAGAGCACTGAGAAATTCTTAAGTATCCCTTCATCATTGTGAATGTTCACTTTGTTTAAAACAACAATTTTTGAAAAAAAATTATTTGTTTAAAACAATGACATATTATCAATTAAAACATGCAAAACATTTGTTGAATTGAAACAAATAAGAGTGCAAATAATTGGATAAAAATCTCAAATTGATTTGATGGAATGGTAGCCTGCAAATTGCAAGACTCCATAGATCTGTACAAATTTGAAATCAGTGATATATCTTGGAAGAGGGCTACATTGAACATAATGATCCTTTCTCTACCAATTTGAATCTCGATGTATTCGAAGCTTCAATCGACGACGAATCGAGAATCTCTGACGAAAAGACGGCTGTAGAACAGAAAGTCTTGTCAGGATGCAGTTACTTGCCAAATCCCTAATTTTTGCCTAGATTGCCCCAGGGTGAGGTACTCAATCTAGCGGGATGCAAAATTCATTTTTTTTTCATGTCTCTAATTTTTGCCTGGATCACCCTTGCGGGTTCTCCACCGAGACGCTCATTTTTGCCTAAGCCGCCCTTTCGGGTTTTCAACTTAGCGAGCTATTCTGTTTTTCATTTGCATATACTTTTTTTTTAGGCAAAGTATTTCTTGACTGCATCTGAATTCACAGGACGTGTGAAATCCTCCCCATCCATTGTTGTAAGCATCAAAGCTCCGCCTGAAAAGGCTCTCTTGACAACATATGGACCTTCATAGTTTGGAGTCCACTTGCCCCTGGAATCGGGCGCGAAAGACAAGACTTTCTTGAGCACGAGGTCACCTTCTCGGAACACGCGAGGCTTGACCTTCTTATCGAATGCTTTCTTCATTCTCTGCTGATATAACTGACCATGGCACATGGCAGTCAATCTCTTCTCTTCAATCAAATTCAGTTGGTCATAACGACTCTGAATCCATTCAGCATCAGTCAACTTGGCTTCCATCAAGACTCTCATTGATGGGATCTCCACCTCTACTGGGAGAACAACCTCCATGCCATAAACAAGAGAGAAAGGGGTTGCCCCTGTTGAAGTGCGGACAAATGTACGATATCCATGCAAAGCAAATGGCAGCATCTCATGCCAATCTTTGTACGTGACAACCATCTTCTGGATAATCCTTTTGATACTCTTATTAGCAACTTCAACAACCCCATTCATCTTAGGTTTGAAGGGAGAGGAATTATGGTGTGCAATCTTGAACTCAGCGCACAACTCATCCATCATCTTATTATTCAGATTAGATCCATTATCAGTAATGATCTTATCTGGCACACCATAACGGCAAATCAACTGGTTCTTGATAAACTTCACAACCACCTGCCTGGTCACATTCGCATACGAAGTGACTTCAACCCATTTGGTGAAGTAATCAATTGCTACGAGAATAAACCTGTGCCCATTGGACGCTTTCGGCTCAATCATGCCGATCATGTCAATTCCCCACATAGAGAAAGGCCATGGTGATGAAATCACATTCAGAAGTGTCGGAGGAATATGAATCTTATCCGCATAAATCTGACACTTGTGGCATTTCTTCACATATTTGCAGCAGTCAGACTCCATTGTCAGCCAATAGTAGTCTGCTCTCAACATCTTTCTTGCCATGGCATGTCCATTGGAATGAGTACCAAATGAACCCTCATGGACCTCAGTCATTAACAGGTTTGCTTCGTGTCTATCCACGCATCTGAGCAAAACCATGTCAAAATTTCTCTTATACAGCACTTCACCACTGAGGTAGAAACTGCCTGACAACCTTCTCAAAGTTTTCCTATCTTTCACAGATGCCCCAGGCGGGTAGACCTGGTTCTGGAGGAAATTCTTGATATCAAAATACCAAGGCTTGTCATCATTCACGTCTTCAACTGCAAATACGTGAGCTGGTCTATCCAAGCGCATCACGACAATGTTGGGAACTTCATTCCAATACTTGACCACAATCATGGAAGCAAGCGTAGCAAGCGCATCTGCCATCCGATTATCCTCTCGAGGAATATGATGAAAGTCAACTTCTGTAAAGAATGTTGAAATCCTTCTCGCATAATCTCTGTACAGAATGAGACCAGGCTGATTCGTCTCCCATTCACCCTTAATCTGATTGACAACCAGGGCCGAATCACCATACACATCAAGATGTTTGATTCTCAAATCAATACATTCTTCCAGTCCCATAATGCAGGGCTCATACTCAGCCATATTATTCGTGCATTTGAAAGTTACCCTTGCTGTAAGCGGAATATGCGTGCCATGAGGAGTGTTGATTACTGCCCCAATTCCATTTCCATACTGATTTACAGCGCCATCAAACACCATCGTCCATCTGGAACCAAGTTCCGGACCTTCATCAAGTGTAGGCTCATCACAATCTTTCATTTTTAAATACAGAATCGCCTCATCTGGGAAGTCGTATTGAACAAACTGATGATCTTTAATCGGCTGATGCGCTAGATGGTATGCCAATATACTACCTTTAATAGCTTTCTGAGCTCGATACTCGATATCATACTCAGACAACAGCATCTGCCAACGGGCAATTCTCCCAGTTAAAGCAGGCTTCTCGAAAATATACTTGATTGGATCCATCCTGGATATCAACCAAGTGGTATGATTTATCATGTACTGGCACAAACGCTTAGTAGCCCAAGCCAAAGCACAACACGTCTTCTCAAGCATAGAGTATCGGGACTCACAATCAGTAAACTTCTTACTGAGGTAGTAGATAGCAGATTCTTTCTTCCCTGATTCATCTTGTTGACCGAGTACACAACCCATCGAGTCTTCAAGCACATTCAAATACATAATCAGGGGTCTTCCTTCCACAGGAGGAGACAAGATCGGAGGTTCAGACAGATATTCCTTGATACTGCCGAAAGCTTTCTGGCAATCTTCGGTCCAATCATGAGACTGATCTTTCCGGAGGAGCTTGAATATCGGCGCACATGTGGAAGTCATGTGGGATATAAATCTGGAAATATAATTCAAGCGGCCAAGAAAACCTCGGACTTGCTTTTCAGTTTTGGGTGCAGGCATCTCTTGTATTGCTTTGACCTTTGCAGGATCAACTTCAATACCTCTCTCGCTGACAACAAAACCCAACAACTTGCCGGAACGGACTCCAAATGTACATTTGTTAGGATTCAGACGAAGTCTAAACTTCCTCAGACGCTGAAAAAGCTTCAACAAATGCTCAACATGTTCAACTTCTGTTCGGGACTTAGCAATCATATCATCAACATAGACCTCTATCTCCTTGTGCATCATATCATGAAACAAGGTAGTCATGGCACGTTGATACGTGGCTCCGGCGTTCTTCAAACCGAAGGGCATCACTCGATAACAGAATGTTCCCCAAGGTGTGATGAATGTTGTCTTCTCCATATCCTCGGGTGCCATCTTGATTTGATTATATCCGGAAAATCCGTCCATAAAGGAAAAGACTTTGAATTTAGCTGTATTGTCTACCAACATATCAATGTGTGGTAGAGGAAAATCATCTTTCGGACTAGCTTTATTCAAATCTCTGTAATCAACACACATACGGACCTTTCCGTCTTTCTTAGGCACAGACACAATATTGGCCATCCATTGAGGATATGTAGAAGTCACCAGAAACCCCGCATCAATTTGCTTCTGAACTTCCTCTTTGATCTTCACTGCCATATCTGGATGAGTTCTTCTGAGCTTCTGCTTCACAGGCACGCACTCAGGCTTCAAAGGCAGGAAATGTTGCACAATATCTGTATCTAGACCCGGCATGTCTTCATACGACCAAGCGAAGATATCGGAATATTCTCGTAGCAACTCAATCAATCTCTTCTTGACAGACTCTTCAAGAAGTGCCCCAATCTTCACCATACGAACACAATCTTCAGACCCCAAGTTGACTATTTCCAGGTCTTCGAGATGCGGCTGAATGATCTTCTTCTCGTGCTCAAGGAGACGGGTAATCTCATCAGGAATTCCTTCAACATCATCTTCCTCTGCCTCAAATACAGGGAATTCAAAATTGGGAGATGGCGTTGGATCATTATGTTCAATGGGTTTTAGAATCAACCTGCATAATGATTTTGGTTAATAAAAACTTGAGAATTTAAACAAGCAAATCATTATGCAGATGAAAAATGTTGCTTTTATTCTTGTTTTTTATGGGTTTTTTTGTGATCACTGATTTCATGCAAAAGCAAAAAGTGAAAACAAATGGAAAAACAAATGTTTAACAATGCATTAATTGAATGAAATATCATTGTATAAATGCTGCCAACAATGTCATCACTTCTCCTTTTGGCATGGGAGAAGGGTTTTGAACAAAGTGAACCATTACTCTGATCTATGAATGACTGTAGGAACATCTACAGCGACCCAATTGTGGCAGACGCCACCAGGTATGATGAAGTTGCTCAAATCCTCTGCATCCTCTTCCAAGATAGCAGCAGCTTCTTCAGGTTGATCAGCATGGATGAAACCTCCACTCTTGAACAGCCCAAGCTCGTTGAATGCCCCATAAGAATAGCCAATGCCAGCCCGGGATCTATTGTCTTCAAGCTCAATTATCTTCCCCAAACCAGAAACTGCGCCACATTCAATGGCCAGTTTCGCATCACGGTAGGAAGCAAATGAATGAGACTTCTTCTCAATTGGTTCAGCAATAGATAAAGCTTGGAAAGGAGTTCCAACTTCATCCTCAGCATCAATATACGAGAAAGAAGACAGGTGGCTAACCAGGAGAGCCTTTTCTCCCCCTACCACAACCAGTTTCTTGTTCTTAACAAATTTCAGCTTCTGGTGTAGGGTGGATGTCACGGCGCCAGCCTCGTGAATCCATGGTCTACCAAGGAGTCAGCTATATGATGGGTGGATATCCATTACCTGGAAGGTAACTTGGAAATCACTTGGTCCAATCTTGATTGGGAGATCAACTTCCCCAATCACAGTCTTACGCGACCCATCGAAAGCTTTCACAACAACCCCACTCTGCCTCATGGGAGGCCCTTGATATGACAATTTGGAGAGCGTGGTCTTTGGCAATACATTCAAAGATGATCTAGTGTCCACCAGCACGTTGGACATGGCATCAGTTTTGCAGTTCATGGAAATATGTAAAGCCATGTTGTGGTCTCTTCCCTCCTCAGGGAGATCAGCGTCACAGAAACTCAAGGTGTTGCAAGCAGTGATGTTTGCAACTATATTGTCAAACTGTTCAATTGTGACGTCGTGATCAACATACGCCATATCCAAAACTTTCTGCAGAGCCTCCCTATGGGGTTCTGAATTCAGCAGCAAAGATAAAACGGAGATGTTGGACGGTGTTTGTAGAAGCTGGTCTACAGCGTTGTACTCACTCTTTTTGATGAGCCTCAGCATCTCATCACATTCTTCATTCACAGTGCCACTCGGGCCAACAGAAGAAACATGAGTCTTTTGTACAGAGGAGGGTTTGGCAACAGCAAGTGCCGGATTCTGAACATTCACAGCCGTCCCAACCGGACGCTCAACAGAATCAGAAACAACATGATGCTTTGGGGGTGCAGAAAATACACGACCACTACGGGTCAACCCGCTCACGTCAGCAATATTGGTAACAGAAGTTGAAGGCAACGACACTTCTTTCCCATCTTCCACAGCAACGGGATTATACCGGAAGGGGATTGCTTTATCCGAAGAATAAGGCATAGGGCCTGCAGGCTTGATTATTAGAGAAGGAGAGACCTTCGGCTTGCTGCCATCATAACAGATGACAACAGGCTCAGGCAACTTGAACACAGGAGAAATAATATTTACTTCTGGTTCATCTTCATCAACATTACGGTTCTGAAGAATCTCTATAGTACCTTCATCCAACAGCTCTTGAAGCTCTCTTCGCACTTGGCGACAACCCAGTCTATTAACAGAACAGATGCGGCACCTGTCATGGTCATGCTCCATATGGCTGTACTGACACAGCAAGCGATGCAACTTGTAACACCCCGAATAAAATAAGAGAATTATTTAAATTAAGTTAATAATAATATATTTATTAATTTAATTAAATAAATTGAATTATTGGATTATTATTATTATTATTATTATTTGGAATAATAATTATTTGGAAAATATATAAGTTGGAATAAGGAAAAAGAGTTTTCATTTTTGTAAAAGGGTTTTACGTGAAAACTGAGAAGCTGCAGAAAAGAGGAGAAAGGGGCAAAGAGGAAGAACCAGAGAGCAAAGGTTGGAGAAGAGCTTGGAGCTTAGAGATTTTGCCGGATTAACTCAGGTAAGGGGGGTTTATCGTCGTTTGATGGGTATTATAGATTAACATGTCATGGGTAGTGATAGCCGTTGAATTGACCCTAATTGGGATTATGAATGCTGGAAAATTACGTTGGATGAAACTGTGTTTAGGCTGTAATTGAATATGTGTTTGGGTTAGTTGTGAATTTCCGAACGTATAGCTTTTTACGGAAGTTGAATCGGAGGTCCGGAAGTCCTCCAACGGCGGGAAAATGCGGAGAACTCTGCATTCTGCCTTGTGTTAGCGCAGGGACTGCTGTTTTGCCTGCGTTAACCGGTTAACCCAGGGTGTTAACCGGTTAACACTGTTATAATTTGTGAAAATGTGCTGTTTTTGCCTGCGTTAACCGGTTAACCCAGGGCGTTAACCGGTTAACACTGTTGCGTTTTGCCAGAAAATGTATTTTCCTGCGTTAACCGGTTAACCCAGGGCGTTAACCGGTTAACACTGTTGGAAATTGGAAAATTCGATATTTCAATGTTGGGAACCTAATTGGTGATTGGCATATTCTCGTTGATTTCGATGAGTAATTTTGTTGAGTTTATGTTATGAAGTGTTGATGTAAATATGTTGATAAGTTGTGTTAAGTTGTTGAAAATACTGAGTTGTAGGCTTGATGAGCCAACGTTGATTATAAGTTGATTATGTTGAAAACATTGTTGTGTTGCTGTTATTATTATGTTGTCGGAATTTAAAGTCGTGTATGCCATGTACATTCATATGCATTAAGTCGGAGCTTTGCTCACACCACGTTGGCCTGGATTGGCAAAAATCGGAGCTTTGCTCACACCACGTTGGCCTGGATTGGCAAAATTTTAAGTTGAAAGTTGAAGGCTTATGCCTTGATGCCCACTAAAATGGCAATGATTTTAAGTTGGGAGTTTTACTCCGAATGGTACCACATGCATGACGAGTCGAGTCTCATTGAGTTGCATTTTATGTTGTTGTTGAGTTGCAATTTATGTCGTTATTGAGTTGCATTTTACGTTGTTATTGAGTATGATGTTTGAGTTGATGTGCCGTTACTGAATGCATGATACGATTAGGGTGATTAACGTGTAAATTTACTTAACATAACATGATAATTTATAATGTTTGTTATATCGATTGAGGAACTCACCCTTACAACTATTTTTCAGGTAACGAGCAGTGAGTGAGTAGAAGCTAGTGCCTGGAGTCTAGTGTAGTCTACGTAGTGGGTCGTGCTTTGATAGATGTAACATCGGGACGGGATGTTTTAATTGTTTACTGTTGATTGTTGAACCTTTTTACCTGTAAACCATTATATGTTTTGATTGGTTGGTTGATTTCTATCCGCTGCGAATTTTGCAAACAAAAATGTTAATGTTTATTTTGATTAAATAAAGAGCATGACAGTTTTATGGTGTGAAATGTTGTGTGACACCCTTGGTGCATGATTACTCTGATATAAATATTATTGTTGTTATTAAATAATTGGGGTATTTTTAGAAGGGTGTTACATTAGTGGTATCAGAGCAGGTCGGTCTGTCCGGCCGGTTGTCGTGTCGTTACTGTCTAACAATTGTGTAATTGTTACTAGTCTAACTTTTAAGTTGTGTTGTAGTGATAAGTTGGAATGGCTGGAAGGAATGACGCTGCAATGGCTGCCGCAATGCAAGCGATGGCACAAGCTGTGCAGAATTTGCCAAATGCTGGTGGTGATGCTGGATCACGTAGCTTGGCGACTTTTCAGAGAGAGAATCCGCCGGTGTTTAAAGGGAAGCATGATCCAGATGCAGCCTTGGGATGGTTGAAAGAGATCGAGAGAATCTTCCGTGTTATGGATTGCACTCCAGCTCAGAAGGTTCGGTATGGTACTCACATGCTAGCAGTCGAAGCTGATGACTGGTGGCTAGAGACTCACGAGAGGTTGACCGTGGCAGGTGAAGTCATTACTTGGGATGTATTCCGTAGGGAATTTCTGAGAAAGTATTATCCGGAAGATGTCCGTGGTAAGAAGGAAATTGAGTTCCTTGAACTGAAGCAAGGAAGCATGTCTGTCACTGATTATGCTGCGAAATTTGTGGAGCTGTCCAAATTTTATCCTCATTACACTGGTGCTGGTGCTGAATTTTCAAAGTGCATCAAGTTTGAAAATGGACTGCGCTCTGAAATTAAGAAGGCTGTTGGGTATCAGAAGATACGCATTTTTACTGAATTGGTTGATAGCTGCAGGATATTTGAAGAAGACAATAATGCTCATTACAAGATTGTCAGTGACCGCAGGGGCAAGCAACATCAAAATCGTGGCAAGCCGTATGATGCCCCAGTGGGAAAAGGGAAACAAGGAGCTGCTCCGGCTCAGAGGACTAGTAGGGGAGGTGCTCCTGTTGGTATAGTTTGTTTCAAATGTGGTCAGGCTGGTCATAAGAGTAATGTATGCACTGCTGAAGTAAAGAGGTGTTTTCGCTGTGGTAAGATTGGTCATGCAATAGCTGATTGCAAGCACAAGGAAATGATTTGTTTTAATTATGGCGAAGAAGGGCATATTGGAAGTCAGTGTCAGAAGCCAAAGAAATCTCAGACTGGGAAGGTGTTCGCATTGACCGGAACTCAAACCTCCAGTGAGGACAGACTTATCCGAGGTACGTGTTATATTAATGGCTTTCCTCTTGTAGCTATTATTGACACAGGTGCGACTCATTCCTTTATATCTTTGGATTGTGCCGTGAAACTTAAGTTAGAGATATCTGAGATGTTTGGTAGTATGGTAATTGATACTCCTGCGAAGGGTTCAGTGACTACTACTTCGGTTTGTTTAAATTTTCCTTTGAGTATTTTTGGTAGAGACTTTGGGTTGGACCTAGTGTGTCTTCCACTAGTGCAGATTGATGTTATTCTGGGTATGAACTGGTTGGTGTTTAACCGAGTTTCTATCAATTGTTTTGATAAGACGGTGGTCTTTCCTGAGATTGAGGAGGGAAAGAGTTTGTTTCTATCAGCAAGGCAAGTGAATGAGGAAGTAGCTGATGGGGCAGAGTTGTTTATGCTGTTAGCGACTTTGGAGGCTAAAGATAAACTGGTGATTGGCGATCTAGCCGTGGTGTGTGATTTTCCTGATGTGTTTCCGGAAGAGGTGAATGAATTACCGCCAGAGCGGGAAGTGGAGTTCTCGATTGATTTGGTACCTGGTACTAGGCCGATATCGATGACTCCGTACCGTATGTCTGCTGTTGAGTTAACTGAATTGAAGAGTCAGTTGGAAGATCTGTTGGATAAGAAATTTATTCGTCCGAGTGTGTCACCGTGGGGTGCACCAGTGCTATTGGTTAAGAAGAAAGAAGGTACTATGAGGTTGTGTGTGGACTACAGGCAACTGAATAAAGTGACGATCAAGAATCGGTATCCTTTGCCGAGGATAGATGATTTGATGGATCAGTTGGTTGGTGCAAGTGTGTTCAGCAAAATAGATTTGAGATCTGGGTATCATCAGATCCGTGTGAAAACCGAAGATATTCAGAAGACTGCTTTCAGAACCAGGTATGGACATTATGAGTATTCTGTAATGCCTTTTGGTGTGACTAATGCGCCTGGAGTATTTATGGAGTATATGAATAGGATTTTCCATCCGTACCTAGACAAGTTTGTTGTGGTGTTTATTGATGATATTTTGGTGTATTCGAAATCTGAAGAAGAGCATGCTGAACATTTGAGAGTGGTTTTGGGAGTTCTACGAGAAAAGAAGTTATTTGCTAAACTCTCTAAATGTGAATTTTGGTTAGAAGAGGTGAGTTTTCTTGGTCATGTGATTTCAAGAGGTGGCGTTGCTGTTGATCCTTCTAAGATAGAAGCGGTATCTAAGTGGGAAGCTCCGAAGTCTGTTGCTGAGATTCAAAGTTTCCTTGGTTTGGCTGGTTATTATAGGAAGTTCATTGAGGGATTCTCTAAGTTGGCGTTACCATTGACGATGTTGACTAGGAAGGGGCAAGCGTTTGTTTGGGACTCAAAATGTGAAGAAGGTTTCCAAGAGTTAAAGAGAAGGTTGACTATTGCTCCTATTCTGATATTACCGAGCCCGTCGGAACCATTTGAGGTTTACTGTGATGCTTCATTGTTGGGTTTGGGTGGTGTGTTGATGCAGAATAAGCAGGTTATAGCTTATGCTTCGAGACAGCTGAGGGTCCATGAGAGGAACTACCCGACGCACGATTTAGAGTTGGCGGCTGTGGTGTTTGTTCTGAAGTTATGGAGGCATTACTTGTACGGGTCAAGATTTGAGGTTTTCAGTGACCATAAAAGTTTAAAGTATTTGTTTGATCAGAAAGAGCTGAATATGAGACAGAGAAGGTGGTTAGAGTTTCTGAAGGATTATGACTTTGGTTTGAATTACCATCCGGGTAAAGCAAACGTAGTGGCTGATGCATTGAGTCGGAAATCATTACATATGTCTATGCTAATGGTTAAGGAATTGGATTTAATTGAGCAGTTTAGAGACTTGAGTTTGGTGTGTGAGAGTACTCACAATAGTGTTAAATTGGGAATGTTGAAGTTAACAAGTGGTATTCTGGATGAGATCAGAGAGGGTCAGAAATCCGATATGCTTTTGGTTGATAAGTTGACTTTAGTGAATCAAGGTCAAGGTGGGGAATTCAGAGTTGATGAGAATGGTGTTTTGAAATTTGGTAATCGGGTGTGCATTCCGAATGTTACCGAACTTAAGAAGAGTATTCTTGAAGAAGGACATCGTAGTGGCCTGAGTATTCATCCTGGAGCTACGAAGATGTATCATGATTTGAAAAAGTTATTTTGGTGGCCGGGAATGAAAAGAGAAATTGCAAGTTTTGTTTATTCTTGTTTGACTTGTCAGAAGTCAAAGATTGAGCATCAGAAGCCGTCTGGGCTAATGCAACCGTTGGCTATTCCAGAGTGGAAGTGGGATAGTATCAGTATGGATTTTGTTTCTGGTTTACCGAGGACAAGTAAGAATTTTGAAGCTATTTGGGTGATTGTTGACAGATTGACAAAATCGGCTCATTTCATTCCGATCAGAATGGATTATCCGTTAGAGAGATTAGCCGAGTTGTATATTGAGAAGATTGTAAGTTTGCATGGTATTCCGTCGAGTATTGTTTCGGACAGAGATCCTAGATTTACCTCGAAATTTTGGGAAGGTTTGCAGAAGGCTTTGGGAACTAAGCTGAGACTGAGTTCTGCATATCACCCGCAGACTGATGGCCAGACTGAGAGGACGATTCAGTCACTAGAGGATCTGTTGAGAGCTTGTGTTTTGGAAAAAGGAGGTGCTTGGGATTGTTATTTACCTTTGATTGAGTTTACCTACAACAATAGTTTTCATTCGAGCATTGGTATGGCGCCGTTTGAAGCTTTGTATGGTAGGAGATGTCGGACACCGTTATGTTGGTATGAGTCCGGTGAGAGTGCTGTGGTTGGACCGGAGATTGTTCAACAGACTACAGAAAAGATTAAGATGATTCAGGAGAAGATGAGAATTGCTCAGAGTCGTCAGAAGAGTTATCATGATAGGAGGAGGAAATCACTTGAATTCCGAGAGGGGGATCACGTGTTTCTTCGTGTTACTCCGATAACTGGGGTTGGTCGAGCTTTGAAGTCAAAGAAGTTGACACCTCGATTTATTGGTCTTTATCAGATTTTGGAGAGGATAGGAGAGGTAGCCTATCGTATCGCTTTACCGCCGTCACTTGCGAATTTGCATGAGGTTTTTCATGTGTCTCAGTTGAGGAGGTACATTCATGATCCGTCGCATGTGATCCAAGTAGATGATGTACAGGTGAGAGATAACCTGACTGTTGAAATATCGCCTATGAGGATTGAGGATCGAGAGTTGAGGCAGTTGCGGGGTAAAGAGATTGCCTTAGTGAAAGTAGCTTGGGGAGGACCAGCAGGTGGCAATGTGACTTGGGAACTGGAGAGTCAGATGAAAGAGTCTTATCCAGAGTTATTTGCTTGAGGTATGTTTTCGAGGACGAAAACTCTTTTAGTGGGGGAGAGTTGTAACACCCCGAATAAAATAAGAGAATTATTTAAATTAAGTTAATAATAATATATTTATTAATTTAATTAAATAAATTGAATTATTGGATTATTATTATTATTATTATTTGGAATAATAATTATTTGGAAAATATATAAGTTGGAATAAGGAAAAAGAGTTTTCATTTTTGTAAAAGGGTTTTACGTGAAAACTGAGAAGCTGCAGAAAAGAGGAGAAAGGGGCAAAGAGGAAGAACCAGAGAGCAAAGGTTGGAGAAGAGCTTGGAGCTTAGAGATTTTGCCGGATTAACTCAGGTAAGGGGGGTTTATCGTCGTTTGATGGGTATTATAGATTAACATGTCATGGGTAGTGATAGCCGTTGAATTGACCCTAATTGGGATTATGAATGCTGGAAAATTACGTTGGATGAAACTGTGTTTAGGCTGTAATTGAATATGTGTTTGGGTTAGTTGTGAATTTCCGAACGTATAGCTTTTTACGGAAGTTGAATCGGAGGTCCGGAAGTCCTCCAACGGCGGAAAATGCGGAGAACTCTGCATTCTGCCTTGTGTTAGCGCAGGGACTGCTGTTTTGCCTGCGTTAACCGGTTAACCCAGGGTGTTAACCGGTTAACACTGTTATAATTTGTGAAAATGTGCTGTTTTGCCTGCGTTAACCGGTTAACCCAGGGCGTTAACCGGTTAACACTGTTGCGTTTTGCCAGAAAATGTATTTTTCCTGCGTTAACCGGTTAACCCAGGGCGTTAACCGGTTAACACTGTTGGAAATTGGAAAATTCGATATTTCAATGTTGGGAACCTAATTGGTGATTGGCATATTCTCGTTGATTTCGATGAGTAATTTTGTTGAGTTTATGTTATGAAGTGTTGATGTAAATATGTTGATAAGTTGTGTTAAGTTGTTGAAAATACTGAGTTGTAGGCTTGATGAGCCAACGTTGATTATAAGTTGATTATGTTGAAAACATTGTTGTGTTGCTGTTATTATTATGTTGTCGGAATTTAAAGTCGTGTATGCCATGTACATTCATATGCATTAAGTCGGAGCTTTGCTCACACCACGTTGGCCTGGATTGGCAAAAATCGGAGCTTTGCTCACACCACGTTGGCCTGGATTGGCAAAATTTTAAGTTGAAAGTTGAAGGCTTATGCCTTGATGCCCACTAAAATGGAAATGATTTTAAGTTGGGAGTTTTACTCCGAATGGTACCACATGCATGACGAGTCGAGTCTCATTGAGTTGCATTTTATGTTGTTGTTGAGTTGCAATTTATGTCGTTATTGAGTTGCATTTTACGTTGTTATTGAGTATGATGTTTGAGTTGATGTGCCGTTACTGAATGCATGATACGATTAGGGTGATTAACGTGTAAATTTACTTAACATAACATGATAATTTATAATGTTTGTTATATCGATTGAGGAACTCACCCTTACAACTATTTTTCAGGTAACGAGCAGTGAGTGAGTAGAAGCTAGTGCCTGGAGTCTAGTGTAGTCTACGTAGTGGGTCGTGCTCTGATAGATGTAACATCGGGACGGGATGTTTTAATTGTTTACTGTTGATTGTTGAACCTTTTTACCTGTAAACCATTATATGTTTTGATTGGTTGGTTGATTTCTATCCGCTGCGAATTTTGCAAACAAAAATGTTAATGTTTATTTTGATTAAATAAAGAGCATGACAGTTTTATGGTGTGAAATGTTGTGTGACACCCTTGGTGCATGATTACTCTGATATAAATATTGTTGTTGTTATTAAATAATTGGGGTATTTTTAGAAGGGTGTTACACAACTCGACCAATGACTATCGAATATGACTCACATATTTGACTTTGTACTTCCCAGGGCACCCCTGGACCATGTTCACTGATTTCCCATGCTCGGGCAATGGGTTCTTCGTAACATTGGGGCCTGAGTCCTCGAAGCTCAGAATACCACACCGCATAAGGTCTTGAACCTTAGTCTTCAACGGATAGCAATTCTCAATGTTATGTCCCGGAGCACCGGAAACACAGTGTTGATCTGGCTTATACCACCACTGCGGGTTGGCAGGCACAGCTGGAGGATCCCTGGGAGTAACCAGTTTCCTTTCCAATTCAGCGTATGACATAGGAATGGGATCGAAGCTGATCTTCTTCCTATCATAATTCAGGTTAGCTTGGTTACTAGTACTGCCACGAGGCTGGTAAGCCTGTTGCTGTGGACGATGCTGCTGCTGATACTGAGCATTATCTCTGAAGACAGGTGCTATATGAGCCACCTGGTGCTGATGACGCGCCGGCTTCCTCTTGACAGAGGGTCTTCTTGGTTTAGCATGGGATTGCACAACATGTGCCTCCCCATCTTTCTTCTTAAATGCCCCATATCGTTTAGAAGAGCTCTCATCTTTTGACAGACGTCCCTCACGGACTCCTTCCTCTAGACGCATCCCCATGTTCACCATCTCGGTGAAATCAGAGGGAGCACTCGCAACCATCCGCTCATAATAGAATGAGCTAAGAGTCTTCAAAAAGATCTTAGTCATTTCTTTCTCTTCGAGCGGAGGAGTAATCTGAGCTGCTAACTCTCGCCACCTCTGGGCGTACTCCTTAAATGTCTCTTTATCCTTCTGAGACATGGCCCTGAGTTGATCACGGTCAGGCGCCATATCAACATTGTACTTGTACTGCTTGACGAAGGCTTCGCCAAGATCATTGAAGGATCGGATGTTTGCACTATCAAGGCTCATATACCAGCGAAGAGCCGCACCGGACAAACTATCCTGGAAATAATGGATCAGAAGCTGATCATTATCTGTCTGAGTTGACATTTTCCTGGCGTACATAACCAGGTGAGCGAGAGGGCAGGTGTTCCCCTTATATTTTTCAAAGTCAGGCACTTTGAATTTGATTGGAATTTTAACACCGGGAACTAGGCAAAGTTCAGCAGCGGACTTGCCAAACAGATCTTTCCCTCGGAGGGTCTTCAGTTCCTTACGCAGCTCAAGGAATTGATCATTCATTGCATCCATCTTCTCATTAACATCTGGGCCCTCAGACGGCTCAGAATGATAGATGGTGTCGTCTACCCTGGGAATGGTATGCACGACAAGAGGAGCAGCAGCAAGGACCGGGCTAGATGCCGGCCTGGAAGCAAAAGTCGGAGGTGGAATATCTGGTATGAAACCCGGAGGCATACCCCACGGAAACCCGGATGGCATGGCATTAGGCATGAAATGAGCACTGGCAGCTGGCACGGTCGGAGCAACGACTTCAGATATAACCGTCCTCTGGGGAGGAGTTGCAGGAGGTGGAGAAGGTTGATTCTGGGCAGACAAAAACTGCTCCATCAGAGCACTCAGACGAGCGACCTCTTCCTTCAATTCTCTGTTCTCTTGTTCAAGTTGATCTATCACTCTAGCAGAATTGGCTCTGGTATAGTACTGGTGAGTCAGCTTATCTTCAAAATAAATGAAGAGCACAGAGTTAGGCCACAGACAAGAAGACCAAGAACGACCCTGCTTATGCAAAATGATGCATGTGATGCTTGTGCATATGCTTTGTTTTTATTTTCAAGGAACTTTTAGGGCATCATTTGCAAATTTTGAATATTTAAAGCATTTAATAGCATATGGAAAATATCTCATCAAATATATTTGAAACAAAGAAGTACAACATTTTTGATTATTACAAGGGAAAAGGAAAATAAACATCCTATGGATCCCTAGAAGCTCGAGATGCTGGAAGACGAGATGCACAAAGCTTCTTGATCTCTCTCTCATAGGCTGCTTCCATATCCGCTTTCTCCTTTGCAATTCGATCATACTTCCTTTTCCAGAATTTGGAAGACTGAGGAAGCAGAGAAGTCCAAGTATCATTCGAATCATCGATCACCTGATGCTCGAGAAACTCAATCAGAGCGTCCTTCTCCTTAAGCTGATGGAGCAACTCCTCTCTTTCACGGATCCAAGCACGTGAAAGGTCTTCTTCTCTCAACTCCTCTACATCTTGGTTAGGGAGGGTTGAAGGCCCAGCCACAACCAACGGTGTAGGTCTCGGATGATCATAAGGCATCAGATATTCAGAAGCTCTCTGTCTGACCCAAGAAGTATATGGTTCTAAAGCAATGCAATTCTTCGGACCCAACTCATTCCTACCCTTCTTCTGAATCTTGCGCCAAGCGCGGACAAATCTGGCTTTCAGGCCTTGGGGATCTTTACCCTCCTGAAAGAATACACCCTCTAACAGAATGTTATGAGGTTTATCCTTTAAGGGGAACCCAAGCTGACGACGTGCTAAAATAAGATTGTAGTTGATCCCACCACATGTACGGAGAAGAGGCACATTAGGGAATTCACCACAATAATCAATGATCTGAACAGTATCATACACGCGATCATACCAAGATATATCGTCATTAGTGAGAGACATGATTCTCTGAGACCACCGTAGACATCCCTTGTTCTCCTTGAAAGCAACTGTCTGCGGTAAGTGAGAAATAAACCACTTATACAGCAGAGGCAAACAGCACACAATAAATCCTCCATCCTTTGCATTCCTCAGATGCAAAGAGAAATAGGCATCACCCAACAGAGTCGGAATGGGATTAAGAACTGAAAAGATCCTAATGGCGTTCACATCCACAAATTTGTCGATGTTGGGGAACAATACCAAACCATAGATGAGTAGCACAAATAAAGCCTCAAAGGCATCCTCACTCCTGGACTTCCCATAAACGGTAGCTTGAGCGTTGAGGAAATCGGAAGGAAGACCCTGAATTCCACCTTTGGTGGTCATATTAGCTTTAATCAAGGCTTCATCTATGTGCAACAAGTCTGCAATCTCTCGAGAAGTCGGAATACTCTCTAAGCCACTGAACGGCACCTGATCCAGAATCAGGATCCCAATAAGATGAGCATACTCCTCAAGCGTAGGCAACAACTGGAAATCCGGAAATGAGAAGCAGTGATACAGAGGATCATAAAACTGAGCCAAGGTGCTCATCAAACCCTCATCAACCTGAGTAGTCAATAGAGGCAGAAGCTTCCCATAGCGAGCTTTGAAACCCAAGGGATCTAATACATAAGATGTCAGATTCCTTAACTCTTTCACATCGGGCTGTCTAAAGCTGTACTTCTTTGTATGCCTTTTTGATCTTTCCATGTCTGAAAATTTTGCAAACAAACCCTTTAAGTTCCTTGAAAATTTTCTGTTTTTCTGATGACATGAATGCAGATGAATGCATGAATGCAACAATCACACTCAAGGATCAAGCAAGTCACACCAGACAAAGGTCAGTGGAAAGCTCATTGTATCCCTAATATCAATCATCCATTTTGGTGGATTATGGTTTTCACCTTATCAACACCCAAGTTCCATTGATATTAACGGTACATGAACCGGCTCAAACATCCTTAATATCAACCATCCATTTTGGTGGATTATGGTTTACACCTTATCAACACCCAAGTTCCATTGATATTAGGGATGTCTGAACGACTCAACCATGAATCACGGGTTTGTTGAGAGTCACGAGCATGGAGTCTCGGTTAAGAACCACCCAAAGGGAGTGTACTAGGGTTTAAACCTGCCAGACATGTTCTACCAGAGGTTCCCATAATCATCATCCCATCTTTCGAATATTATCAGAGGAACGAATACTCGTATTCCAAAAATATTCTCAAGAGAGACTCTTATGAGTGTAGTATCGCGTAACAATCGCATCAGATCTGACATCTGAACGACCTCCGCACTACGTCATAAAAATAGGCCAAGATGGGCTTGGTAAACTAAGGTCCTTGGCTTCTAAGGCACATGATTGAAAGAATAATGCCTAACCACAAATAACTTGTGTGACATTATTAATCCAACATGACCTCCTCCAAGTGAATGGACTCGCAAGTCAACTTGTTAAGGAATACTCCACACAAGTCGACAAGACTACGCCATTCTCCTATCCTAGAGTGCACTCGAGTTCGGGTATAGAACTCATCTCACAGAGATCACCAAAGCAAACAACAATTGTATATCAAGCAATTCAAACATTACAATCAATACAGTTATCCCAAATTGTACAAAAATATGTCAAATAACAAATAAACAAATATCATACAACAAGGGTGAAAAGTAGGCAAAACCACCAAGGAAGGTCTAATGACTTCCCCAGTGAAGTCGCCACTTTTCTGTAGCGGTGTATTCGTCACTTTATGATTTATTGATTAAACCAAAAGCAAAGCATACAAAGAAATCGAGTCGCCACCGCACTTTTATTTATCCAAAGGATTGGCTAAAAAGCGAACAAAAGCCTAAGAAGTTTTACACATAGAAAACTAATGAAAAGATCAGAGAGTCTGGGTAAGGGGTTAATTACGCAATGGGAAGGTGTTAGGCACCCAAAACGTCTTAGGTACTCCTAGGGAGCCCTTTTCACACTTGTTGTATAAAAAGTTTATTTGTTTATGACATATTGTGCAAACAATGATTGGGAAGATGAGAAAAGAATATACAAGTTATTATTTTTGTGTTTGAACGGATGAACCCGTTGCCTACGTACCTTCCATGAAAGGTAAGGATCAAAACGCCGTAGTTCGGCTAAAATTTTCCAAAATATGAGTGGGTTCATTTTAAAACAAAAGCCCTAAGGTCTTTCGTTATCCACGATAGAAAACTCAACCTTATACAAACAACGAGTCCACCACGTGAGAACAGCTTCAACTTGCTAGTGAGGGGTTAACCCTATAATAAGCAAGGAAGTCTTACAATTCAATCACTAAGGACAAGAAGGTGAGATTAATATCAACCAACTAGGATAAATCAAACCTATGGCTAATGTATGAAAACTTATCAAGAATGGACAAAGCCACAAAACAATTGAATGAGTTGGATTAACCAATTAGGATTTATTCACAAAAGAGTGGTCAAAGTATGATTAGAATTCAATTCAAAGAGGTATTATGAAATGGAGTTTGAAAAATCAAAGGCCTAAAACCTAGGTTTCTAATTTGAAAAGAGATGAGAATGTTTGCACAATAGATGTCAAAGTTTTTGAATTAGCATGTGAAAAGGGAGTTTTGGAAACACACACAAATATGGAAGGGTGAGGAAGTAAAACTTCTTAGGTGTTCACCTCTTGAAATCATATGGAAGATGATTCAAGTGTGTCCTTTGGAATAAGCAACAAAGCAAGTAACAAATGAGCAAAGCAAGGTGATACCAGATGCCAATCAATGGACTTACACCAATCTCACAAATAAAGGTGGATATCGGATACCAATCAATGGATTTACACCAATCTCCTAAAACACAACAATGATACCAGATGCCAATCAATGGACTTATACTAGTCTCATAAAACAAACACGGATACCGGATACCAATCAATGGATTTACACCAATCTCCTAAAACAAAACAATGATACCAGATGCCAATCAATGGACTTACACTAGTCTCACACCATATCATTGGAACAACTGCCAAGTAATGGACTTATGCTTGTCTCCTCCATGGACAAAGCAAAAATGCTATAAAGCAAAGCTTATGAAATGATATACAAATGATGATGATAAATGCACTAAGGCACACTCAAGCAGATATGCACAGATGAGTCAAATAAGCAGATAATCAATTTAGTTAGCACACACTATATACAAGCAATTTGGCTCAAGCAAGGTTAGACTTTTCAGTCAACTGGAATGGGGTAAGTTGTGATCTTAACCTTAACATTGAGAGTTAAGGTGAAGTAGATGAAATGGATATGAGGGGTGTGCCTCATAGCTCTTATCCCTGGCCTGGGAGAGCTTTGAATAATAGAAGGTGTGGGAGTTCAGAAAGTTGGAACTCTCTCCACAAATGAATGACTCTATAGATCTTGGGTTAATATCCACAATGCATCAACATGTAATGTGAGCAAAGGGATGACACACTGAATAGTAGGAGATGGACTACACATCTCTTTTATCTACCAATTGCCTCGTATGAGGACTTTTCCTGCTTGGCACAAAGAATAAACAATCACAAGCATTGCCTCTTAAGGAGGACTTCAGACAGGTGCCTGGCCACATAACAAGCCAGATCTTCTAGACTACATGAATAGGAGAGGTTATACCTAAAGTGGTTAAGCAACCAAGCAAAAGCAAGTTCAAAATGAACTTAAGCAACTGATGTACCTGTGGAAACATCAAACAAATCAGTATACTATACAGACAAACAACCAACAATTAATGCAACAGACAACCAATATAGGCAAAGGCATAAGCCAAACTCAATTGAGTCAACATCAACCTACAAAACACACATTAGTAAGCAAAAGCAAATATCAAATGCTCTCAAGATGAGGCATCATCAATTGTGTAACTTGCATGTGTAACCTGAAACAAAACTTCAAACATGAGCAACCAACCACTAGGTCAAAGCCTAGGGTCAAAGATGGGGAAAAAATTTAAAATAGAAGCTGAAATTTGACATGGTGAAACCTCAAACAATTATTGACACATAGCAGAAAGTCTCACATCAATATCATTTACCAAATGCATTTTATGATCAATTGAAGGCAAGGTATGCAAGTTGAAACCATATTGTGACATCAGAATGAACAAATGCATATTAATTCCAAAATGGTTCAATTAATTCCAAGAAAAATCATGGCTAAACAGAACACATAACATGATCAACACACCAAAAATCAAGGCATTTAGACAAGTATAAGCATGGCAATCAAATTCCATAAGGCAAGGTAGCATAAACAAGCTCAATGGAGGCACAAATTGATACATCAACTTAAGACAATCCTAAAACAGATATGACAAATGGTAAAGACCTAAAACCAAAGCCATAATAAACTTCAAAGTGTCTAGAAACAATGTGCAAAATTTCAAGTCCATATGATAAACATCCATCATTTCACAAATCATTAAAGTTCAACACTCATCAAAAGTCCACAAATGGTCAACCAGCAAAGAAAATCTCAAACAAATCAGAAATGGATCCAAAAAATTCCACCAAAATTCATGAGAAATCCTAACATCCAGAAGAAACATCATGCAAAAAATCACATCATTTGGCATTTATTTGGCATGGCAAAGAAAATCAACAAATCAAGCAAGCAAAGGTGTGACACACATTGACACACCTACATTAACCAAATCATATCTCAACAACCAAAAATGCTAAAAATGCAAACTCAATACCAAAATGACCAGCAAGATGTCTAGTTTAAGCATGTCAAATTTCACATTCATTGGATCAACCATCATTATTTCACAAAGGAAAAGGCAAGCAAGGTACAAGATAGCATATGCATACACAAACCCTAGGCAAATTTAAATTCCATCCGAGCACAAATTCTGGAAAAATACTCATAAAATAGTAGACATCATGAGGATCAAGATACAAAAAACCACACATCATTTGGAGCATTATTTATTGACTTATGAATTTTGGAAGTGAAGGGAAAAATTAGAAACACATGAATGAAGCATGGCATGGATGAATGAAGAAGTGAAATAAAATGCTAAAGGCCTAGTTGGAAATGTCCTAAGCCAGGGATCGAACCGAGTGAGATTTTGAATTAGGCGCCTGGTGCTAAACGCACCGTTTCATTTAAGATTGGCTCTGGCCAATCAGAGCGCTGCATGAGCGCTCTCATGAACCAATCAGAAGCAGGCCTTGGCATAAACACATGCAAACACGCAAATTAGGTTTTCAAAGATCGAACAGACTTTTCTGGAAAATTTCTCAGCAACTTCATCGTGTTTATCATAGGCCAAGAACAAATGTTCACAGAAACACAAAATACGCACATCATTGGACTCATCTTCCATCATACATCACAGATCAATGATTATTTTAACCTAATTCTACATGTATCAAGCAAATCGAGCACATACGTTTTCACCTATCAAACTTAAATCTATCATAACTAACTCATTACTGCATGAAATTCCGAGATCTAAAGTTCAGTGTGATCAGCATTAAAGGATCTACAACATGCATACATCAATTTTATGAATTATGAGCATCGAATTCTGACCTTAATGAAGCTACAGAAGTGAAATCGTTCAATTCAGGTCCTGGAAAGCTGAAATAGATGATCTCCAATGCTTAGATGAATGAATGGATGAAGAATAATAGCTCAACAGTGCTTGATCTCGCTTGAATCTTCAACTGCCATTAATGGATGCAAGGTTCAACAGTCCTCGAATCAGCTCAATTCTTCTAGATCTTGCTTCCAAAACCTTCAATGATGCTTATGGATGATGAACAAATCAAGAACAAGGCAATGTTTATGAAGAATTTGGATGAAAAAGTTGAGAGAAAATTGGAGAGAGATTTCTAGATCTGAGATTTGTGAATTGTGGTTCCTGAATTTCTGTTAGGATTATGGTTATATATGATCTCCTAATGATGCTTGTTAATCACAATTAAGCAATGCCAAAGTAATTAGTGAAAACCAAGTGTAATGCCAAATTGCCCAATTCACCCCTCATGCATGCATGCAATGCTACAGAGCACGAATTTGCTTGGAAATGCACTTAAAAAAACTGTTTGGAAGCAAATGCAATTGGTTGGAAGTGAAAGCAATGCACAATTTTTGAATTTGGATTTTCCCTCCAAAATTCAAATGAAAAATGCCAATATTTTTGTGATCAAAATGCATGGAATATTATGCATGAATTGGATAGTAGAGTTCAAGAGAGCAATTTAGCAAAAAGAACCACTCCATTTGGCCATTTGGTTGAGAAGTTATGCATGTTTGAAGCTCCATGTACACCTTGCCATGTTTTGATCATATCTCTTCAACCACAAATGATAAATTCATGTTCTTGGACATTCTGGAAATAGGAGAGAAAGATCTACAACTTTAATGTTCAACAAAATTTCATTTGAAGCATTTTTGGTCATGTAATCTTGAGGAGAAAACCTTTCCATTTTTGGCAAATTCAAATTATAGGTCACTTTCTATTTTTGGAAAGTTTTCATCTGACTTTATTTTCTTAAATGTTGATGTTTGAAATGTCAAATGAGACTTGTTTGAACATGAATGAAGTATTTCCCATCACTTCCCACCTCCAAAAATCACAGTTGACTTTGCAGTTGACTGGCCAGGGCTTCAATTGACTGAAGAATGCTTTGATGAGGTTCAAGCCTCTACCACTTGAGATTTTGATTCAAAATAACATCATAGCTCATATGAACTCTTGTGCATGATCATGGTGCCCAAATTCTTCCGAATGGCCACCATCTATTGCTCATAGACTGCCTTGACCTGTAATTGCTTCATCTGCAAGTAACAAGGTTAGATGGCATATTTTTGTACTTTTGGTTAGTAAACAAATGAAAAGCAATGATATACAAATGCAAAACATGCTTGGTGATCAAGAACCACTCTCAAAAGGATAACCAACCCACAGGGAAGGAGGCAAAGTGCACAATGATCCTTGAGGCAATGATATGATATGATATGATGCCATGAGGGATCTTAAGGACAAAATTGGGGTCTTACAACTTCATGTTCAGTTTTTCACTTTACAAATTTCTTCTCCTTTAGAAATCCATCTATCTTCTTGTTCCAAGCTCTTGGAGTTTGTTTAAGTTCGTACAGGGCTTTATGTAGTCTGCACACCTTTCTTTCTTCGCCTTGTTTCATAAACCCAACTGGTTGTGCGACATAAACTTTTTCTTATCAGGGGCCAATCAGGAATTCACATTTCACATCCATCTGACACATCTGCCAGTTGTTCATGTTTGCTAGACCAACAACCAACCTGATTGTTTCGATCCTAGCAACAAGTGCAAAAACTTTGTCGAAGTCGATTCCTTATTTCTTAAGAAATCCTTTCGCCATAAGTCTTTCCTTGTGTCGAGTAACTTCTCCATTGGGATTCAACTTCACCTTGTATACCCACTTCACATCGATTGCCTTCTTGTCTTAGGGAAATTCGACAAGTGACCACATGTTGTTGACTTCGATTGAATCCAGTTCTTCGTTCATTGCTTTCACCCACTTCGAATCTTTCTATGCCTCAGTTGTATTGATTGGTTTGACATCTGCGTAGAAAGCATAATGTACCAGCTCACCTTCATCATTGACCACATCATCTAATGTAATCACACGTTCTTGCAACCTTATAAGCACGTGTCTTGTTCTTTGAGGTCTGCTTCGTCCTGCTTCACCTTTGACTTCTTATCGAACTTCTCTTTCGACTTCACAAGCTGGTTCATCATATAAGATTCTCACGGAATCCTTCTTAACATTCTCAGTCCAATCCCATTCCTTAAGCTCATATATGATCATGTCCCTACTAATCACCACTTGCTTGTTCACTGGGTCAAACAACTTGTATCCTCCAGTTGAATGATATCCTATCAGTATCCTCTGACTCGACTTGTCATAAAGTTTTTTTCTCAATTGATATGGCACATGTTTATATGCTATATATCCAAACACCTTCAAATGACTCAAGCTAGGCTTGACACTAGATCAACATTCTTTTGGCATGATTCCTTCTAGCTTCTTCGTCGGACATCTATTCAGGATATATGTTGCAGTTGACATAGCTTCTCCCCATCATTCTTTAGATAGATGCTTGCCTTTCAACATATTTCTAACCATATTCATGATGGTTATATTCTTCCTTTCTGCGACTCCATTCTTCTATGGAGTGTAGGGTGGCACCACCTCATGCACAATCCCTTCTTTCACACATAATGCGTTGAAATCTTTTGACACATATTCTCCACCACCATCAGTCCTCAGAATCTTTAGCTTTCGACCGCTTTGTCTTTCGACCATAGATTTAAACTTGGAAAATACCTCGATCACTTCACTTTTCTTATTGATCAGGTAAGCCCATAATTTTCAACTAAAATGATCTATGAATGTAACAAAGTATATGTTACCTCCAATCGAATCCGCCTGGATAGGACCACATACATCAGAGTATATGACTTCAAGAATTACCTTCGACCTGCTTCCTGCATCCTTACTGAAGTTGTTCTTGTGATGCTTCGCCTGCATACATTCTTCACATACTTTGTTTGGAATTTCGATTTATGGTAATCCAGAAACCATATTTCTTATCTTCAAATCTATGATGTCTTTGAAATAGAGATGGCCAAGTCTATAATACCATATTCATTCATCTCTGTTGGCTGCTGTTGCGAGGCACTTATGCTCCATCACATTAAGCTCAATCTTGAAAGTTCTATTATGAGACATTGAAGCCTTCAAGATCAATCTTCCATTTGAGTCTAGAACTCTCATCATCTTGTCTTCGATCGACACCTTATAGTTCTTTTTGACTAACTGCCATATGCTGAGCAAATTGCTCTTCATGCTTGATATGTACAACACATTTGAAATCACTGACCTCTTGCCATCCTTCCTCATAATCAGAACATCACCAATACCTTCAGCTTCTAGAGTATTTCATTTGTAAATTTCACCATGTTCTTCATTGAGGGATTTATGTTGACAAATCAATATTTCCTTTCAGACATGTGTGATGAGCATTCTGAGTCCAAGTACCATTGGTCCTTGAATCTCTCTTCATCTCTCATTGTAACCATCAACAACATCTCTTTTTCTTCATGTTTCGCCAACTTTGCATAAGTTTCTTGATTCTTCTGCTTTTCTGGACAATCACTAGAATAGTCACCATGCTTCTGACAATTGCAACACTGAATGTGACACTTGTTTGGCTTTTGACCACCACCTTTTCTTATACCTGCAGCACCACCTTGATCCGCTGTCGTGCGCGGGTCAAAACGAGTGTTTTTCAAAAACATAGTACGGCGACAATTTTAACTCGGATATCGTTCTCACAAAGATTCTTGATTATTATTATCCAAAGGTAAATAGAATTAAGGGGGGGGGTTGTTTGGTTTGGTGTTCGATTAAGAAAAAGTGATTATTAAAAGTAATCTAATCCGTTGGGTTAAGTGACCGGGTGAGGGTCACCAAACTTAGAAGGTGCATTCCCTTTTCTTTTTCTTTTTTTTTCTTTTTCAGAACACTCACTTATATTCATCGGCTTCCCTGCGTAGAGTGTGTGTGAGATGGTGCTGACTATTGAAATAAACTACTCAAGAGCTGTCAGAGAATGAGAATTTAAGGCTAAAACATAATAAGAATTCGAATCAATTTCCATATGCAGGAGACTTATGATGTTAAGACGATACCGATCTTGTGAATTTTTCCCAAGTCTCCGCAAACTAATCTCAAATTAGTCAGTCTATAGCCTAAAACTTTCAAGAAGATGCATTTTTATTTTATTTTTTTATGACTGAAAATAAACAAAACACTAACAAAAACAAGGAAAACAAACGAAAGAAATGATTTCCCTCCCCCACACTTAAAATAAGCATTGCCCTCAATGAAAATACATTACTAATAAAGTAGAGAGAAGGAAAGAAAGACTCCCTGATCAAGCTGCAGGATAGTTAGGTGCTTCCAAAGATAGCTCCTCTATGCTGACATCTTCAGTCATTGAACTTTCATGGAATAGCTTCAAGCGATGCCCATTGACTTTGAAAGTCTTGTTAGTCCCTGCACTTTTTATTTCTACTGCACCATAAGGGAAAACATTAGTAATAACAAAAGGGCCAATCCATTTGGATCGAAGTTTCCCAGTAAAACCTGTTGGCCCACATAAAATTCCTTCCTAGAAATCATTTTATCATGGAAGTGCTTAGTTTTCTCTTTATAAATCCTAGAGCTTTCATAAGCCTCCAGTCTAAGCTCTTCCAGCTGTTGTAATTGGAGTTTTCTTTTAATACCTGCTTGTTGCATCTCCAAATTACAACTTTTCACCGTCCAATAAGCACGGTGTTCTATCTCAACAGGAAGATGACATGCCTTACCAAAAACAAGTTAATAAGGAGACATCCCAATGGGTGTCTTGAAAGCTATTCTTTGGGCCCAAAGTGCGTCTTCTAGACGACGACTCCAGTCCTTCCTGTTTGGCTGCACCATTTTCTCTAAAACATGTTTGATCTCCCTGTTTGAGATATCAACTTGCCCATTAGTTTGTGGGTGATATGCAGTAGAGACTCTGTGCACAACTTCATACTTCCGGAGCAAAGCTTCCATGGTGTGGTTACAGAAATGAGTGCCTTGGTCACTTATGATAGCTCGTGGTATTCCAAACCTGCAAAAGATATTAGACCTGACAAACTCTGCAACAACTCTAGAATCATTAGTCCTAGTGGGGATAGCTTCTACCCACTTTGAAACATAATCAACAACAAGAAAAATGTAAAGGAAACCAAATGATACAGGAAAGGGACCCATGAAGTCGATTCCCCATGCATCAAATACCTCACAAAAAAGCATAGGTTGCTGAGGCATTTCACTCTTGCGAGTGATGTTTATACCTGCTATCTGGCACTCTTTATAAGTGCGGTAAGTCTCATAAGCATCCTTAAAAATAGTTGGCCAATAGAAACATGAATCAAGGACTTTTCTTGCAGTCATTTGCGGACCAAAGTGTCCGCCGACTTGAGATGCATGAGAAAATTTCAAAATGGATTCAATCTCATAGTCGGGGACACATCTCCTAATTACCTGATCACTACCAAACTTCCAAAGATATGGATCATCCCAAACATAATATTTGGCATTAATCTTGAGTTTGTGAATCTGTGATCTAGATGCACCTGTAGGAAAAACACCAGCAACAAGAAAATTAACAATGTTAGCAAACTAAGGTGTAATCCTGTGCAAAAGAAAAAGTTGCTCATCAGGAAAGTCATCTTGAATAGGAAAAGGATTTGCATCTCTCTCTATCTTGCTCAAGTGGTTAGCCACTAAGTTCTCAACTCCACTTTTGTCTTTAATCTCCACATTAAATTCTTGGAGCAACAACATCCACCGAATCAATCTCGGTTTTGCATCCGGCTTCTTCAACAAGTACTTTAATGCTGCATGGTCAGTAAAAAAAACAACCTTGGAACCTAGCAAATATGATCTGAATTTATCAAGAGCAAAAACAACAGCTAGCAGTTCTTTTTCAGTGATAGTGTAATTTGACTGTGCAGAATCTAAAGTTCTAGAAGCATAGTAAACAACATGGGCAACCCTGTCAACCCTTTGTGCAAGGACAACCCCAACAGCATAATTAGATGCATCACACATAATCTCAAAAGGGAGGGTCCAGTCCGGTGGCTGGATTATGGGAGCGGAGGTTAATGCTTTCTTCAAGAAGTCAAACACTTGTTTGCATTTGTCATCAAAGTTGAAAGTGACATCATTCTTCAACAAGTTTGACAGTGGAAGAGCTATCTTGCTGAAAATCCTTGATGAAACGCCTGTAAAAACCTGCATGACCAAGAAAAGAACGAATCTCGCGAACGCAACAAGGGTAAGACAATGTAGAAATCACATATATTTTAGCAGGGTCAACAGAAATTCCTTTTCCTGAAATTATGTGACCCAATACAATTCCCTGATCAACCATAAAGTAGCATTTTTCATAATTTAAAACGAGATCAGTTTCGATGCATCTTTCTAAAGTCAAGCTTAAACTGCTCAAGCATGCATCAAAAGAGGAACCATAGACAGTGAAATCGTCCATAAAGACTTCCATGCAATTTTCAATGAAATCAGAAAAAATGCTAATCATGCATCGCTGGAAAGTGCCAGGAGCATTGCAAAGACCAAAAGGCATCCTTCTGTAAGCAAAAGTACCGAAGGGACAAGTAAAAGTGGTCTTCTCTTGATCTTCCGATGCAATATGAATCTGAAAGTAACCTGAAAAACCATCAAGAAAACAGTAATGTGATTTACCAGCAAGTTGTTCAAGCATTTGGTCAATGAACGGTAAAGGAAAGTGATCCTTTCTCGTAGCCTGGTTCAATATCCTGTAACCAATACAAACTCTCCAGCTGTTTTGAACTCTAGTGGGAACAAGTTCATTCTTTTCATTTTTTACCACTGTGAGTCCTGATTTCTTAGGTACAACCTGCATTGGGCTTACCCATTTACTGTCAGAGATAGGATAAATGACACTTGCTTGCAAGAGTTTGGTTACCTCCTTCTTCACAACATCAAGAATCAAAGGATTAAGCCTCCTTTGGGACTGCCTTACTGTTTTCGCTCCGTCCTCAAGTAATATCATGTGCATGCACATCGACAGACTAATACCTGGGAGGTCGGCTAATGTCCACCCGATTTCCTTCTTGTGCTTCTTTAAAACCTGCAAAAGCTTGTCTTCCTGATCGAAATCAAGGTTAGAAGAAATAGTAACAAGGAGTTTTTCATTAGTCTCCAAATAAGCGTATTTCAGGTTTTCAGGGAGTTGTTTCAGCTCTTAAGACGGGGGTTGCTCGATGGATGGAATGCTTGGGGCAGTCGGGATGTCAAGAGCATCAACTGCAAAAATAGCTTCATCGGCAACAACTTCACCTGTAGGAAATGTATCAGGCTGCAAGGCAGCATCAATCTTAACACACACAACACAAAGGTTAGTGTCAGTACAATCAACACATGAGTAAATATCATCGAAACCAGATAAAGATGGAAAATCAAGTGAAAATAAATCAGAGCAAGTGTCCTCAACCAGCTCAGATATCAATTCCATATGAAAAATGGAATGTTCTTCCAACGGGTGTTTCATGGCATCGAAAATGTTAAATTTTGCGACAATGTCACCAAATTCCATGGACATGGTTCCATCGTCAACATCAATTTTTGTCTTCGCCGTTTTCATGAACGACATGTCTAAAATGATGGGGCTCTGCTTGTCTTAGTCTCTCCTTCCATGTCCAGAATGTAAAAATATGCAGGAAAAATTAAATCGTTAACTTGGTGTAGCGGTGTATTCGTCGCTATATGATTTATTGGTTAAACCATAAGCAAAGTATACAATGAATTCGAGTCGCCACCGCACTTTTATTTATCCTAAGAACTGGTTAAAAAACGAACAAAAACCTAAGAAGTTTTACACGTAGAAAACCAATAAAAGATCAGAGAGTCTGGATAAGGGGTAAATTACGCAATGGGAAGGTGTTAGGCACCCATCACGTCCTAGGTACTCCTAGGGAGCCCTTTTCACACTTGTTGTATAAAAATGTTTATTTGTTTTGACATATTGTGCAAACATGAATGGGATGATGAGAAAAGAATATACAAGTTAGTTATTTTAGTGTTCGAACGGATGAACCTGTTGCCTACGTACCTTCCATCAAAGGTAAGGATCAAAATGCCGTAGTTCGGCTAAAAAAATTCCAAACATTTGTGAGTTCATTTTAAAACAATAGCGCTAAGGCTTTACGTTATCCACGGGAGAAAACTCAACCTTATGAAACAACAAGTCCACCATGTGAGAAAAGCTTCCACTTGCTAATGAGGGGTTAACCCTATAATAAGCAAGGAAGACTTACAATTCAATCAACTAAGGACAAATAGGTGAGATTAACATCAACCAACTAGGATAAATCAAACCTAGGGCTAATGTATGAAAACTTAACAAGCATGGACAAAGCCACAAAACAATTGAATGAGTTGGATTAATGGATTATGATTATTCACAAAAGGATGGTCAAAGTATGATTAGATTGATTCAAAGAAGTGTTATGAAAGGAAGTTTGAAAAGTCGAGGACTTAGGGTCCAGGTTTCTAATTTGAAAAGAGGATGAGAATGTTTGCACAACATGCATTTACAAGTTTTTAAAAGTCAACAAGTGAAAAGGGTTTTGAAACAAAAAGGATGGATGAAGTGTAAAACTTCCTAGAAGTTCACCTCTTGAAATCATATAGAAGATGATTCAAGTGTGTCCTTAGGAGTGAGGCAACTAAGCAAGTAAGCAGATAAAAGCAAGGTGATACCGGATGCCATCAATGGTCTTATATCCATCTCACAACAAAAGCGGATGTCGGATACCAATAATTGGGTTTACACCAACCTCCTAAAGTAAAACAAAACTTGGATGTCGGACGCCAATTTATCTGGACTTATACCAACCTCCAAAGTATGGTCATAGGAATACAAATGCCACATCACAGGGACTTACAATTGCATCCTCTCATACAACAAACAAGAGCAAAGATGATATGAGTGACCACTGAGGTCTTACACTCTACCCTTCCATATCACAGGAACAACGGCCAAAGAACATGGTCTTACAATTGTCCTCAATGGGCAAACAAACATAGATCACAAGGATATGCAATAATGATCATACAAGAATTAACAATCAATAATGATGAATGCACAATGGCAAGTAAGCATGTACAAATGCAACAATCAATCAAGCAAACAAAGTCATTTAGCATCCACTATAACCAAACAAGGAGGCTCAATCAAAGGGTTTGACTTAAAAAGTCCACTGGAATAGGTGAATGGCGCTCTTAACCTTGACATTGAGAGCCAAGGTGAAGAAGATGAAAGGATATGAGGGGTGTGCCTCATCACTCTTATCCCTGGTCAGGGAGAGCATTGAATATCAGAAGGTGTGGGAGTTCAGAAAGATGGAACTCTCTCCACAAGTTAGACTCGATAGATCTTGGGTATTTACTCACTATGCATCAACACAAGTAGTGTGAGCAAGGTGAGTGACTCACAGAATAGTAGGAGATAGGTTGCATATCTCTTTTCTACCAATTGCCTCACATGAGGTCTTTACCTGCTTGGGGACAAAGTAAACAATCACAAACATCGCCTCTTAAGGAGGACTTCAGACAGTTGCCTGGCTAAATAACAAGCCAGGTCTTCCAGACTACATGGAGACAAGAGAGTCTACCTCAATGCAAATGCTATACAAGCAAAGCAATGCAAGTTCTCAAAAGAACTGAGCAACTAAGGGTACCTGAAATCAATCAAATATAATCAGCATCCCAATCACAAAATCAAAACAAACAACATAAGAACCAACAACAATGTATAATCAAACAATGCAATGTGCATAACACAAAGCTCAAGTGAACCAAGCACCCTACAAAACAAAACAAGTTAGTTTATAACATCAAATGAAACAATTCAAAACAACTTGAATTTATCTCCTTAAAGCAAATGCTTCCATAACCTGAAAAGCAAGCTCAAACATAAGTAACAAGACCACTAGGACAAGCCTAGGGTCAAAAGGAGGGAAAAAATTTAAAACAGCAAGTAAAACATGATCAAAATCAATATTTATCAAATAAGAAGAAGGACCAATTGGTCTCATATCTAAACAATGCACCAAATTTATTTCATGCACAATTTAAGTCAAAGTAGGCAAGTGTGAATCATAAATGAGTAAACAGAATGATTTCAATCAAACAAATGTCAAAACAGCTCAATAAATTCCACAAAAATTCCATTCTAAACAGAACACATTCAATGAACTACATGTCAAATTTCATAACATTTGGATAAATGGAAGTAGGGAAATTAAATTCAACATGTCATGGCATGCAAAAATCAACCCAAACAAGGTCACAAACCAAGTGTCAACTTCAAGCAATTGTAAAACAGTGTGAACAAATGGGAAATGAATGGGACCAAAGCCAAATTGAAGCTAAACATGTCAAGAAACACTCTACCAAATTTCATCTTCATATGGTAAGAAATGAACATTTCACAAGATATGGAAGTTTACTACTCAAACAAAACCCTAAAAATGCTAAACAGCAATCAAAACTCCCAATCAAATGGGAAATGGATCAATTAAATCCACAAAAAATCATGGTGAAACTAGACATTCATATGATATCACATGCAAAAAATCAGAGCCATAGGCATAGCATAAGCATGGATAATAAAATCATGAACACAGTATAGCATAGTGTGACACATATTGTCACACTCAAATTAACTAAATCATATCTACCAAACCAGGGATCCAAAAACTACAAACTATACATCAAAATCACCAGGCATGAGTCAAGAACAAGCATGTGAAATTTCATTAAATTTGGATAATGCATGATTATTTTATGATCAATATGGTGAAACATACATATATAGCATACATGTCAAAGATCAATATACAACTCCAAAAAATCACCAGGCACAACTTGAACTACTATGCCTAAAAAAAACTAAAGGAAATTTTGAATCCAACAAAAAAATTCCCACCTAATTTGGGTTAAGGATGATTTATTTATGATTTTTATAAGTTTGATTAAGAGGTGAAATAATTATTTAAATTGATTAAATGGATTAATTATCAGCGAGTGGCATAATTGTAAATATCCATTGCCACAGCCAAAATGCGCAGCTTCACTAAATGGCGTGGCGCGTCACCATTGGTCCAAACCGGAGGGAAACAAGAATTTGAATGCGCGGCCAGGGAAAGAAGATCAACATGCGAATTTTTCCAGAAAATTCACGTTCTTCATCGTTCTTGAGCCCAGAATTCATGAAGAACATTTGTACACGAAAACAGGCAAACTATATACCGTTGGAACCGGTGTTCGATCAGGATTACAAATATGGAAATGAATTCATCCAGAAGTTAACATACACAAGGATCTACTCAAGAAAAGTTTTGATGCATAAACTTCAATTCAAGATATCTCGATGATTACTCGATGAAAACGCATGATTCAAATGCCACACTACTCTACGTTCAACGATCTATCTAAACAGCATGGTAATTTCGAGAATTAAAGAGTTTGAAAATTCACCTTCTTGAAGTGCAGCTCGTGAATCCGTGCTTGTTTGGCTTTGATTCAATGAAACAGATGTAGTATATTGATTATGAAGATGATTGATGATGAATTCTCAGCTCAAAAGCGCACGGATCAGTGAGATTCACCAACTGCCATGGAAGAGTGATGCTTGTAACAGTTGGAATTGTGCACGTTTCTTGCTTCAATCTCCCCAAACAGAGCTCCAAATGCACCTGTAGATGAAGAATCAACAAAGCACTAGCAAAGAAATTCGTCAATTCTTGATGAACAATGAAGAAAAAGTTTATGTGAAAAATGGAGAAAAATGAGAGAAGTGTGAGATTTTTTGGATTGGATCTGAAAAAGTGATTATGGATCCTTCAATTCTGTTAGAATTAAGCTCTTATACTTGCCCTTAATCCACTCTTTAATCATGATTAGCACAAAATTGGATGATTAGTGAAAATGAGCTTGTAATGCACTTTGGCCTTTTTGCCCTTGGATAGTTTGGATCAATGTAACAGTGTTTTTTCACCTTGAGCAAGTCATAAATCATATTTGGAAGCTATTGGAATTGGTCCCATGTGAAAATTCCATGTAATTTGAAATTGGACCTTTTTACCCTCCACTTTTTAATTGGTACACTTGAAAAATGACCTTTTTATGTGAAGGCTTTTGGCAAAATGTGATGATGGATTTGGATAGTACATGTTAAATGTGGTTTGCTCAAAGAAGAACCATCCAATTTGGCCATTCCATGTGAAAGTTATGCCACTTTGAATTTAGGCATTTTCTGAAAATGATTTGACCATAATTTGCCAACCACACATGGAAATTGCATGTTTTTGGACTTTTTGGAAAGGTGAGAACAAGATCTTCAACTTTCATGTTGGACAAAATTTCATTTGAAGCTTGTATGATGAAGTAATTTTGAGGAGCATGACTTTCCATTTTTGGCAGGTGAAAATTACAGGTCATTTCCATTTTGGGAAACTTTTTGTCTGACCTCCAATCCTCCAACCTTGATCTTTGAAATGTTAATTGGGACCCATATGGACATGAATGAGACTTTTCCAACCATCTCACACCTTCCAAATCCTGATTAAATGCACAGTTGACCACAGTTGACCTTTCTAGGGTTTTGGTGGACTGGGCCATGTTCTGATGAATTCCAAGCCTCTTTCATTTGAGATCTTGATTCCAAATGATATCACAAGTTATATGAACTCTTGATGGATGATCATGGTGCCCAAATTCTTCAAGAATGGTCACCATCTATTGCTCAATGACTTGCTTGACTGATTGACTGATGATTGCTTCAGCTGCAAGTAACATGGTTAAATGACAATATTTTTGTACTTTTGGTTAGTAAACAAATGAAAAGCAATGACATACAAATGCAATACATGCTTGGTGATCAAGAACCACACTCACAAGATAACGCACCCACTAGGAGGGAAGCAAAGATGTACAATGATCCTTGAGGCAATGAATGATATGACATGATGCCATGAGGGATCTTAGGGCCAAAATTGGGGTCTTACACTTGGACAAGGACATCTTCCACTACGCCAGTCGGGCGTGCATTGTTCATGTTCTCCAGTTGGACGATCAAACCTGTATACTGCAAAGGACCAAGATTAAAGTTATTATAAATAGAAGTAGGCATAACATTAATGCCCGCTCCCAAATCAAGCATGCAATTCTCGAATTTACTATCCCCGATGGTACAAGGGACAGTAAAAGTTCCTGGATCCTTCTGCTTTTGTGGCAAGAGCTGAGTGATGGCTGAAACATTTTTCTCGCCTGTAACTTTTTCAGATGAAGGCTTGGGCTGAATAAAAGCATAAATATTTCTTCCCAAGTTAACTCTCTCACTTGCTTTAATCCTCCTCTTATTTGTACACAGATCCTTCATAAACTTTGCATACTTAGAAACCTGTTTAATTACATCAAGAAGCGAAATATTTACCGCAACTTTTCTAAAAACATCCAATATCTCTCTTTCCTTGTCTCCCTCCTCAATTCTTTTATTTTTCAGAACTCTATGTGGAAAGGGGACTGGTGGCACATACTCATTTTCTTTAATTTTTTCAGATGAAACAGGTTCAGATGGAGTAGGTTCAGGTTCAGATGTTACCTCAATAATTTTTTTATTTTTTTCAGGGGCTGTTTCTGTAACCTTTCTGGATCTCAACGAAATCGCACTCACATTATCATTAGAATCCTTTGGATTGACAACTGTTTGGGCTGGAAGCTGGTTCGACCCTTGGGATTGCATGTTATTTATTTAAGTAGCAAGTTGTCCCATTTGCATGTTCAAGGTCTGAATGCTTGAATCAGTCCTTTGTTGGAATTGGAGATTATTGGCGGCCATTTGTTTGACAAGATCTGGATGGTCTAGAAGGTGCAGGGGCAGCCACTTGAGGTGGGTTCTGTTGTGGGTTTCCATATCGAAGGTTGGGATGGTTCCTCCAATTGGGATGGTATTTGTTGGTGGATAGGCCAGGAGTATTATTGTACCTGTTTTGATTGTAAAGGTTGGCTGCATAAGCTTGAGGTAGCTCAGTAATGGACTCGTCTCTCAAAATAGGATAAGTATCGGTCGGATGCTCATGAGAAGTACAAATACCACACATTGTTGTTGTTTGAGGTTTTGCTATTACCAGCTGTTTGACTAAGGCAGTGAGCTCGTCAATTCTGGTCTCTAAAGCTTTGTTGGAAGAAACCTGAATTTGATTCACGCCTTTGCTTTGCACATAATTGTCTCTAGTAGTGAACTGTTGGGAATTAAGGGACATATTTTTGATAAGGGCTTTGGCAGCAGCTGGAGTCTTATCAACAAGTGCTCCACCACTAGCAGCATCAAGAATGTTCCTATCCATCGGTATCAAACCCACATAAAAGTATTGGATGAGTAGTTGCTCGGTGATCTGGTGCTGAGGGCAACTGGATACCAAGTGTTTGAATCTCTCCCAATACTCGGTCAATGACTCATTACTCTGTCTAATACCACAAATCTCCTTTCTTATCGAGGCAGCTCTAGAGGCAGGGAAATATCTCTCTAAGAACACTCTTTTTAGAGCATTCCAGCTTGTGATCGAATTTGGCTCAAGATAATATATTCAATCCTTTGTTGCACCCTGCAATGAAAAAGGAAAAGCTCGAAGTTTGATATGGTCTTCAGTTATTCCTTCAGGCCTCAACGGTGTAGAGCACACAACCTGAAATTCTTTGAGATGTTTATGTGGATCATCACCTGCAAGACCATTAAACTTTGGCAACAAGTGTATCAAACCAGATTTTAGTTCAAAAGGAACCGTAACATCAACATATTCAATACATAAACCATTGTAATTCATATCATGAGCAGCAAGTTCTCTCAGAGTTCTTTGGTCAGTCATATTAAACTCAATAGAAAAAAAATCAACAAAGAATGAGAAAACATATAACTAATTCAGCAATGCAGCAACAAATAGGAAAATACCGACAATGTTCCTATTAAGAACAAACAATTGAAATACGTAAAAAAAACTATTAAAATAAAAGGGAAAAAAATACAAAAACACAAAAATTAATCTAATACGTCAATTAAAATTTTTGAGAATTTTTTCGGAATTTTCTGAAACTATCAAAACAGAAAAAAAAAATCATAAAAAATAGAAAAATAAGGAATTTCGGGTTTTTAGGATGACTTCCACTATTTAGTCTCTAAATAGAGGCTTTTGATCATTGTTTTTTTCCTAGTTAATCGACAAAGAATCGGAATAATTTGAGACAACTTTCTTAAAAAAATAGATTTTTTTTATCCTAAAACGCAAAAACACCAGAACACAAGAAAGTTAGGGCAAAAAAATGTTAAAACACCTATGACTATAATAATAGTTAGACTATAATAATGGTCAAAATCTACAAGAATCCCCGGCAACGGCGCCAATTTGATCTGTTGTCGCGCTCGGGTCAAAACGAGTGTTTTTCAAAAACGTAGTACGACGACAATTTTAACTCGGATATCGTTCTCCCTAGGATTCTTGATTATTATTATCCAAAGGTAAATCGAATTAAGGGGGGTTGTTTGGTTTGGTGTTCGATTAAGAAAAAATGATTATTAAAAGCAATTCTTGAAATAAGCTGTTATGAAATAAGTGATTATGAAATAATTCAACCTACCGATTCAGTTCCTACTATCATCGATTAATATAATTTTAATACCCTAAGCGGATTGTCTATTCCTATTTGGATACAAACTCAATGACAAATGCGGTGAAGTTTGTGAGATGTCTGATCCTATTGTCCGAATTAAGCAAACGGGATAAGTTTTCATGGATTAAGCAAACATGGTTGATCAGACACAAAAACGAATTAAGCAAATGTGACGTGCCTATGTTAGGATCATACAATCAACCAAATTGAATCAATATATTTCATGCAATCGAATTAAGCATAGAAGAACACAAAATATCATTGAAAGGAATTAAACTCAAATTAACATTATAATAATCTTAAGTTTTGGAACCTGAATTACGGCAGATCGAATTAGAGGGATTAGTTCTCCATGGAATTCGTACAAGCTTTCAAATTCTCATGAATAGTGATACCGTGTACTGTTTTCGACTGCTTAGGTTATAGGAAAAGTAGAATAAACCTAATTTGGTCAAAACATAACCCAGACCCAAACTAAATAACCCAACACAAAATATAAATCTAGTGCTGAAGGCTTCAACAGATTTTTTAACCATGCTACAGTCCGAATTAGCTTCTGACTTCTTTATGAAAGTCGTATCTCTTTCTCTTAGCTTTCCAACGACTAGAAGCACGCCTCGATCCGATACTCCTAGCTCCAGTTATGAATTTATTTGTGCAGACTGCTAATGTTGAAAATAAACTGCGAAAAACAAATAAGTGTAAAAATAAGATAAATTATAAAAACACACTAAAAGGGAAAAATAACCAAACTAAAACATGGAAATGCATAAGTATAAATATATAAGAATTTGCATCAAAATGCACTGATCACACCTCTTTAGTTGCCATGGCTCCAGGGTTTTCACTTATTCAATCAGTTTCCTTTTGCTGATTTCGACTAGTCGAATTGTTGTAGCCTCCTCTGCTTTTGTTGCCATTCCAGCTTCGTTTGCCTTTCCTTTCTTTTGTTGATTGCGCCTGCAAAACCATGTCACTCTTCGACTTTCTTGTGGCTCTTTCAGCCATTCTTTGTTCATGAGATTCAAGCATCCCTTGAAGCTCTTCCTTTGTTAGTTTTGACAAATCTTTCTACTCTTTTATGGCTACTACCACGTGATCGAACTTTGAATCCAACGAACTCAAGATCTTTCCAACAATAGATTTTGATGTCAACACTCCTCCATATACCTTGATTTGATTCACAAGTTTCATAACCTTAGTGAAGAAATCAGTTATGCTTTCATTGTCTTTCATCTGAAGCAATTCATACGTCCTTTTGTGAGTTTGTAACCTTACCTCTTTCACCTTCTCCACGCCTCCAAACAATTTCTCCCGAATTTCCTATGCTTCTTTCGCTGACTCTACATCACTAACCTTTTCAAAGTTATCTAGATCAACACATTGATGAATTATAAAGAGAGCTTTATAACCGTTCTTTTTCAATTCTTTATATGCATCCCTTTCTTGATTCGTCGCGTTTTTTGCAAGCGTTGTTACTCTTTCCTTCACAATATCCCAAAGATCTTGATAACAGAACACAACCTTCACCTGCTTGCACCAATTCTCATAATTATTGTTCTTGAGAATCAGAAGATTCGCTGGAAAATGTCTGTTTGGATGATTCATTACCATCGTGATTTTCTTCCCATGAATCGCTTAAACTGGAGCTCTAGATACCAAATATTGGAAGTCCACCACAACCTATGGAGAATTCTATCAATCTTGATGAACAAGATTGTCATCAACCATACAATGATAGTGAAAAGAAAAGAACAATTTAGAAAGAAAGAAAAGAACGTCGGAGAAGAATAATATTTTCTGCGGAGTTTTCTCTCTACCCACAACCCATGGAAAACTTTTTTACACTTTGCAACTGCAAAATTCTATAAATACAATATTATGAGTTTTTTCTTCTCTTCATACAAGAATAAGAGTTACTCCCTCTATTTATAGATTTATGTTAGCTTACTCCCTAACGAAAAACCCAAAACTATATAAGCAGCCCTAAACCAAAATCATGTGTGAAGTAACATGCTTCGACATACTAATACAACTCGACACATCCTTGTTCTGTCGAGCAACCTGCTTCGATACAAGGAATTACAATTAAATAAAAATCACTCTCAAGTAAAATTAAGACAGTATAAAAAGAGTTTAGTAGAGAATTGATTGAGTGATTATACAAGGTTTGTCTTGTAGATTTAGAGTGGATTTGGGTGACTTTATGTGAATTTCATAAAAATAAATAAAATTTAAAGTAAACATTAGATTGAAGTATTAAAATTATTTATTGTTAAATTTTTAGGATCGTGTTTGTAAATTTTAAAATTTTAGAATCAAATTTAAAATTGAAAAATAGGAACTACTAAGTTGCAATTGTAATATTTTTAAAGGGATTAACTTGTAAATTTTAAATATTAAGGACCAATTTGCAAAATTTTGAATATTTTAAGGGTCAAATTATAAATTTTGAAAAAAGGGGACCAATTTGAAAATTTTGAAGTAATGATATCTAATTTGACATTTACATTTTATGGAATATGATATGAGTCATTTCAAAATCATTAAATTTAAATGATTCAATTGAAATCCATTCAACTTTAAATTATTTTATTTGGATAAAGTATTAAATTTTTCATGGTTAAGTTTTATTTGTCATTTTTATAAATTAAAAAAAAATGGTCTATTTTAAAATTTAAAAAGTAGTGATCAATTTTCAAATTTTGAAAATTTAAAGGATTAATTTCTGAAATTTGAAAATTATGAGGGACTTACTTGTAATTTTTTGAAAAATATTTGGGGATGAATTTAAAATTTTCCAAAATAAGCAATTTCAAATTATAAACGAACAATTTCAAATTCTTTAACATTCACATTATATAAAATGAATAAGCAATTTTAAATTCTTTACTTTTTGATATCATTTCAAAATCATTAAATTGAATTTGGATAAAATACTCCATAGATTTTCATCATTTTAACAATTTTCCTTTTAAATGATTCGATTGAAATTCATTCATTATTAAATTATTTTGTTTGGATAGAGAAATAAGATAAATCATTGTTATATTGGAGTCATTTTTATAAATTTCTAAGTTCCATGGCTAAATTTTAAAATAGAGACTAGTTTTGCAATTAAATTTTTTTAAAGAGAACAATTTGTAAATATAAAAATTATTAAAAAACTAATTTTATTTTTTATTTATTTTGAATGTGAATTTATTTTTTTTGAAAAATATAAGTACCAACTTGCAAAGTTTAAAATAATAACATTAATCAATTTGACATTCAAGTTTTATGGAGTATGATAGAAATTTGAAATTCTTAGATTTTAGATATCATTTCAAAATCATAAAATTTAACTTTACCAAAATACTTTATCAATTTTCATCATTTTAAGAATTTTTCATATTTTTTATCCAAATCATTTTAAATTTTTCTATAACATTATATTCATTCATTCGAATTTAAATTACTATCCAAACACACTCTTAAAATCTAATGATAATGATTGTTATGATTTAGGCATTCTCATTAGTTGATATTTCAGCTTTATTCAGAATTTAAACTTGTTGAATGTCATTGTTGTTCTTGTTAATTTGTAATTCCTTGTGTCGAAGTAGGTTGCTCGTAAGAAGTAAGGAAGTGTTGAACTGTATAAATGTTAAAATGTTGAAGCATGTCGCTCGATAGAGATTTCGACTTATGTTTGTTTGTTTTAAAAGTTAGTTAGTTTGTTAAAGATTACTTAAGGAGCAAACAATCTCAATCTATAAATAGGAAGGTACCCTATTGTTGGTTGTAACACAATTGTGTGAATAAAACTTCAGTTAGAAGTGCATAGAGAAACTTTGCAGAATTTCTTATTCTTCTTCCTTTTCTCGAAAATCCTAATCTTCATTTCTTCCCCAATTCATTTTTCGTTTCCTTTTCATTATCAATTGTGCAACGAAATCTTGCAACCAAATTGTGGTTGATTAACTTGAGTGAAGAGTGAAGAACAAGAGGAGCAATCAACCAGAAAGATTGATTCTTGTTCATCAAGATTTGGTTTGGAATTCATCAAGTTTTGGTGAAATTTTTGAGCGAGAATTGGAAAACTTCCAACATCTGGTATCTAGAGCAATGATTGAGCGATTCGTGGGAAGCAAAATATGATGACGTTGAATCATCCGAATGTATATTTTCCAGCGAGTCTCCCAGTTTTAAAGGGTCAAAATTATGAGAATTGGTGTAAATAAATGAAGGTTGTTTTCTGTTGTCTAGATCTTTAGGATCTTGTGAAGGAATGAGTGACGTCGCTTCCAGAAAATGCAACGGATTAAGAAAAGGTTGCATACAAAGAATTGAAGAAGAAAGATTATAAAGCTTTCTTTATAATTCATCAATGCTTTGATCTAGATGATTTCGAAAAAGTCAGTGATGTAAGATCGTCGAAAGAATCACGGGACATCTTTGAAAATCGCTTGGTGGCGCTGAGAAGGTGAAAAAGGCGAGGTTACAAACTCACAAAAGAACGTATGAATTGCTTCAGATGGAAGATTATGAAAGCATAACTGAATTTTTCACTAGGGTTATGAAACTAGTGAATCAAATCAAAGTATGTGGAGAAGTGTTGACATCAAGACCGGTTGTTACAAAGATCTTGAGGTTATTGGCTCCAAAGTTCGACCACGTGGTAGTAGCCATAAAAGAGCCAAAATATTTGTCAACATTGACAAAGGAATATCTTCAAGGGATGAAAGAGCTGCAAGCAAGTCGAAGAGTGATGTGGCCTTGCAAGCACAATCGACAAGAGAAAAAGAAAGGAAAAGGGAGGTGGTTTGACAACAAAAGTAGAAGAGGCTAGAACAATTTGATTGGTCGAAATCAGTAAGAAGGAGGTTGTTGAATCAGAGAAAGTCTTCATACCAAAGCAACCAAATATGTGGTTATGCCGGTAGAGGAAGAGGTGGTGGTCGAAAAGCTGACAAAAGTCAGATTCAGTGTTTCAATTTTTAGAAGTATGGTCACTACTCAAGTGATTGTCCTGAAAAAATTGAAGAATTAGGAAACTGATGCAAATTTTGCAAAGCATGAAGAAGAAGAGATGTTGTTGATGGTCACAATAAGAGATGAAGAAAGATTCCAGGACCAATGGTAGTTGGACTCTGGATGCTCATCACACATGACTGGTAGGAAAGATTGGTTTGTCAATATGAAACCCTCAATGAATAACATGGTAAAATTTGCAAACGACAATACTCTAGCAGCTGAAGGTATTGGTGATATTCTAATAATGAGAAAAGATATTAAGAGGTCGGTAATTTCCAAATGTATTGTACACACCAGGCATGAAAAGCAATTTGCTCAACATAGGGCAATTGGTCAAAAATAACTACAAAGTGTAGATCGAAGGCAAGATGATGAGAGTTCTCGACTCGGGTGAAAAGTTAATCTTGAAGGCGCATATGTCTCAGAATATAATCTTTAGGACTGAACTTAATGTGATGGAGCACAAGTGCATTGCAACTCCAGCTACAGGGATGAATGAATATGGCATTATTGACTTGTCCATCTCAATTTCAAAGACATCATAGATCTGAAGAGAAGAAATATGGTCTCAGAGTTACCAGAAATTGACATTGCAAATGAAATGTGTGTAGGCAAAGTATCACAAAAATAACTTCAGCAGGGATGCAGGAAGCAAGTCGAAGGCAATTTTTGAAATCATATACTCTGATGTTTATGGTCTCTTCCAGGTGGATTCGATTGGAGATAACAAATACTTTGTCACATTCGTAGATGATTTCAGTCAAAAACTATGAACTTACCTGATCAAGAAGAAAAGTGAAGAGATTGAGGTATTTTCCAAGCTTAAATCTATGGTCAAAAGACAAAGTGGTCGAAAGCTTAAGATTCTGAGGACTGATGGTGGTGGAGAGTATGCGTTGAAATACTTTGATATGTTATGTGAAAAAGAAGGGATTGTGCATGATGTAGTGCCACCCTACACTTCATAACAGAATGTAACTGCAAAAAGGAAGAATATAACCATCATGAATATGGTGAGAAGTATGTTGAAAGGCAAGCATTTACCCAAAGAATTATGGGAAAAAGATGTGTTGACTGCAACGTATATTTTGAACATATGTCCGACGAAAAGGCTAGAAGGAATCACGCCAGAAGAATGTTTCTATGGTGTTAAGTCTAGATTGAGTCAGCTAAAGGTATTTTGATCTATAACACACAGACATATGTCATATCAATTAAGAAGAAAACTTGATGACAAGTCAAGTCAGATGATCCTAATAGGATATCATTTGACTAGAGGTTACAAGTTGTTCGACCCAGTGAACAAGCAAGTAGTGATCAGCAGGGACATTATCATGGATGAGCTTAAGGAATAATATTGGACTAAAAATGTAAAGAAGGATTCAGTGAGAATCTTATATGAATAATCAATAAGTGAAGTTGAAAGAGAAGTTTGACAAGAAGAATTCATAGGTTAAGCAAGTACAAGCAGACCTCAAAGGACAAGACACATGCTTGCAAGGTGGCAAGAATGTATGATTACATCAGATGATGCGGTCGATGATGAATGGAAGTTGGTACACTATGATTTCTATTCAGATATCGAACTAGTCAGTGCAGTTGAAGCATTGAAGGATTCGAAGTGGGTGAAGGCAATGAATAAGGAACTGAAGTTCATCGAAGTCAATAACACTTGGTCACTTGTCAAATTGCCTCAAGGCAAGAAGGAAATTGATGTGAAGTGGGTATACAAGGTGAAGTTGAATCCCGAAGGAGAAGTAACTCGATACAAGGCAAGACTTGTAGCAAAAGAATTTCTGCAGAAAGAAGGAATCGGTTTCGACGAAGTTTTTGATCATGTTGTTAGAATCGAAACAATCAGGTTGGTTGTTGGTCTAGAAAACATGAACAACTAACACATATGTCAAATGTATGTTAAATGTGCATTACTTAGATGAAAAAGTTTATGTTTCACAATCATCCGAGTTTGTGAAGCAATGCGAAGAAAGTAAGGTATACAGGCTGCATAAAGTCCTGTATGGACGTAAGCAAGCTCCGAGAGCTTGGAATAAGAAGATAGATAGTTTTTTAAGGGAGAAGAAATTTGTGAAGTGCACAACTGAGCATGAAGTATATGTAAGAAGAGGAAATAGTGAATGGATTATACTATGTCTCTATGTCAATGACCTGTTGATAATAGGAAGTTGCAAGAAGGAGATCGAAGACTTCAAACATGACCTAAGTGAAGAGTTTGAAATGTCAGACTTAGGAAATCTCTCATACTTCCTTGATTATCGAATTCTACAAGAGTAGTAGAGGCTTGACGATGCATAAAGAAGATATACAGGTGAAATACTCAAGAGATTTGAGATGCAAGATTGCAACCCAACTTTGACCCCAGCTGAGTCCAGATTGCAACTGTCGACAGACACAATTGAAGATGATGTCGATCCAACGCAATACAGAAGACTCATTGGATCACTTTGATACCTTTATCACACAAGGTTTAATCTAATATATAATGTAGGTATGGTGAGTAGATTCATGCAGTAGCCAAATGTATCACATATAGCAGCGACGAAGAGGATACTAAGGTATCTGAAAGGAACTCTCGACTATGAGATTTTTGTTTCCTACAACTGATAAAGAAAAAGAATGCAAGGTATTGAGTTACACTGACTCAAGTTGGCGTAGTGATGTTGAAGATAGAAAATTCACAGTTGGCTATGTGTTTATGCTAGGTGGTGCACCAATTACTTGGAGTTCAAGAAAAGAACCAGCAGTGACATTGTTGTCGTGTGAAGCAGAATGCATAGTTGTTTTTCCCTGTGCATGTCAAGCATTTGGATGGTGAATTTGGTCAAATAGATTACAGGGAAGAATCATTGAGCAATTACCATGAAGATCGACATAATGTCTGCTATCAATCTGGCGAAGAATCCGATAGCACATGTTCGAAGCAAGCACATTGAACGGAGATTCCATTATCTTCGAGAGCAAGCAGCAGAAGTGAAGTTGAACTTGGAACACCGCATAACTGAGAATCAGATTGTAGATATTATGACGAAAGGAGTGCAAGTCGAAGTATTTAAAAAATTAAGATTTATGATGAATGTAGATAGCTTAGACACAATGAATTAGGTGGTGTGTTGATTTGTAATTCCTTGTGTCGAAGTAGGTTGCTCGACATAAGCAAAAAAGTGTCAAACTGTGTAAATGTCGAAGCATGTTTTGACTTAGGTTTTGTTTGTTTTAAAGTTAGTTAGTTTGTTAGGGATTTCTTAAGGAGCAAACAATCTCAGTCTATAAATAGGGAGGTACCCTATTGTTGGTTGTAACACATTTTTGTGAATAAAGCTTCAGTTAGAAGTGCAGAGAGAATCTCTGCAGAATTTCTTCTTCTTCTTCTTCCTTTTTTCAAAAACCCTAATCTTCCTTTCTTCCCTAATTCATTTTTTGTTTCCTTTTCATTATCAACTGTGCAGCAAAATCTTGCAACCAAAGTGTGGTTGATTCACTTGAGTGAAGAACAAGAAGAGTAATCAATCAGAAAGATTGATTCTTGTTCATCAAGATTCAATTCAAAATTTATCAAATTCTAGTAAAATTCTTGAGCAAAAATTGACAAATTTCCAACCATTCCTTCCTACATTCATTGATAGAGTTACAATTATTCATTTTAGTTCTCTTCATTATATGATTATAAATGATTTGGTGACATAAAATTCTTCTCATAAGATTGATGACTATTTCTATGACAACCTTTTCTCCTCATCCTCTAATAAGAACTTCCATAAGATGAGATAAACTTTTGTACTATAAGTTGTTTATTCAACAAACAAGACTTGTTTCTTCTCTTCACGTTTGCTGTTTTTGCCAATTTTGTAACCTACCAATTTTGAAAGTTAGATGGACCAAATATTCATTTGGTTCACTAACTTTCCAGTCGCATTGGGTAATCCAATCCAATTTCTCAAACTATAATGATTAAGAAAAGCAAACAAACAAGATAGTATCAACTCTATGATCTTGTTTTTTTTCTTGAGACACTCAACTCTATGATCTTATCCACAGGAAAAAGTAAAATAAGTTCATTACCCAAATAAAAATTGCACAATAGTGTCTGTCTCTGCATTATGTATAAATTCATGGATTTGATATTTGTTGCATTTAACTACAACCGAAGCATTCAGCATTCTCCAACAATGGTGTGCCCAAGGGCACCAATTCGGTAACTATAAATGTACCTAAAACATCGAAAAATCTTAGTCCAAAAATGTATTTTTTTTACAACATATCGGATATTAAGGATTTGGAATTAGACCCAACAGATAACTAAGACTCCTTCAAAAAATTAGAAAGTCCTCGAATATTTCCTAATCTCATACATGATTGATGATATGGAAACAAGATCCTTGTTCAATGCAGAGCCACCAGGGATCCTCTTGATGGAATCCGAGAGTCTTGTATAGTACAGTAACAATTGGGTCAATGCAGCTCTTAAGATTTCCATACCACACAAGAAGTTACTGAAAGACGTTATGACATCTTTGTGCATCAGCTCTATCGCTGCCTTCCACCTACTTGCAAAATCCTTCACTAGTGGCTCCACTTCCGCAATAGTTATAGGTTTGTCAGGACTCGAAGTTGGATCCTCCGCTGATAAATTTCATGCAATCAAGCCCATATTTTAACAAATGTAAAAACGTAAATCAGAAGCTACATTGATGTTATTTTTTTATACTTACAGGCTTTGGCCTTTACAAACTTGATTAAATCATTAAAATGTTCTTGGAGCAGTTCCTCCTGCAAGGATTGAAAACCAAAACCGTAAAGACAAATGCAATTTAAAGCGAGACGGTAAACTGGTTATCTGTTATACCACAAAACTAGTCAATGGATACACTACCCCATTTTCTTTTTGAAAATTGTATAAGTTCACACTTCACATTTACAATTGTTGTAGGTTATTTCCTTTAGATGAAGGTCACAGTTCTAATTTATGTGGTTTTCACGTTAATAGTTTGTTATCAAAAAGTGATATCTTGAGTCTAATTTTAAATTCATTCCTTCAGATTAGGACCGACAGCACTAAAATTTCCTAAAAGAGGTTTGGTCTTAAATATGACAATCAAAAGACAAGTCAGAAACTAAAGTTAGACTACGGCAACATCTTTCACTATTTCTTAACCAAGAATATGGAGAAATATCAACTGAAAATGTTTGTTCTGGAATATTCCGTGTGCACAATTAAAACACAAACTTTAATTTGCAACGAAACCAGGTATGAAAGGAGTGAAACGCAATTACCACAAATAGTGCTGTATTGCTCTTCAGTAGTTCCTCAAAGTGCATTTGAATTTTGCCAGCTTCAGGACCTGCTTCCTGGAATCAAGCATGTGAGAAAAATTGAAGTTACCCTGGATATTCCAGATTGATAGAGCCCATGATGATTTTGACATAAATCACGCAAGCAATTTGAAATGGAGTTTCGACCAAGTATTTTCTAGGTGCAGATGTATAGCTTTACAAAAAAAATGAAGAGCCAGCTTGCAGATTCCTACCTTCAGAACAGCAATTGTCATATCATAATTGTTAATTAGAAACACCGTCTGTAGTTTTGACTTTGTGAAGTTCTTTGCAAGCTTGATAAGTAAATCATCAATGGCCATTCTAAGTCGTTCCAAATTCAAGTCAAGCTGCAATTAATAAACATATGAGTTGTATTAGAAATTTACAAAAAGGACTTGATGATTGATATGTTTATCATACTTGCCTGACCATCTCCAAACTCGGAGTTTAAGTGGATAAGCGAAGCAGTAAACTCAGCATAACGCCTCATGACATAATGAGGATGAACGTCATCTTCCCACAATGTCTTCACACTTGCATTTCGCAAACTGTAGAGGTGCATGTCAAATACCATCTTAAACCGAGGCCATAGGGAAATATTGACCTGCCAAAATAATGAATTAGCTTCAAATATGACTTGAGAGGCACATTGACTCATATTATCTGCTAGTTTTATCCATTTTTGTCATTGAACAGCAGAAGGATTTCATAAATGGCAGTAAATTAAATATATTGGAATGAATGAGGGAAATGCAAGAGAACTGATATTGTATATCACAAGACTTCAAACCCAGGCCAATAGAGTCACATTATCTAGAAAGTCTTGTCAAGAAAATGTAGGATCCTAGACATCTATGACTTCCTTGGGTAGAACAGAAGGTGAACATTGAATTTCCACAGAAAAAAATGGACAAAAGATTTAACAAATCAGGGGTTGATGGAAAGAAGGACTTGAGGGTGATATATTAAGTGTGAAGAAAAATTTAATCCCGTCGCCAATGCTCTGATAAAAATTTAAGGTTAGTCTTATTGGGTGAAAAATGAAACTCGTAACGAGGAAGGAGAAGGAATGGCTTTCGAATTTGATAGCCAAAATGAGGAGAGATTTTTGGGTGTCAAACACCGCGGCTACATGGAGCTAATTATGAAGTGAGGAGAACCGAGTAGCAGATGCTTATACACTAGTCCATGGTAATGAAATGTTAAAAGACTATTCTTTCTTCACCTAGATGCTAGCTGGCTGCAGGGAGACATCACTAATTTGCTGCTAGCTGCTCCCAATCTTGAGGGATTCTAATTATGTTTTCATTTATGTATATCGTTGTACAGATTCCTTGTATGATATAGACAATCATTCAGATTATTCAATTATTTCAAACAGATTTAAGTTCCAGATAAACAGTAATAGTTTTCTAACCAACACCCCAGTGACTTCAATGTTATAACTGTCTAAACTCAGAACCCTAAAAGAATTGTAGGGCTACTTGTGAGCAGGTGAGTTTTACTCATATATGAGAATAACATCAGAGTCTACCGGAAATAAACACACTGTCAAGAAAAAACTAATCTTGTCTATGAATAATGCATTGCCCAGGAAGCTGACCTTGTCTAAATAAGAATCCAAGCATGGAATCCGCCTCCGAGACATAATGAGCTGAAATAAATAAGATTATCAGTTTCAAATTGTTTAAAGGATAAAACATATTTGTAAATGCACAAATCTTTGCCAATATTCACATTACTTTTTGGTTTTAACTTTTAACTGAAACATGAAATGCAGATTGGAGTTTATTTGAATTCTAACTGTGCAATAAAATCTATTCTTGTTAATGTTAGACCTTAATGGAAATGTGTACAAGGTAAGGGCAAAACTGATTATATCAGTTATGAGAAAACTATAGAAAATTACTGCTAGTTATGGGGCAATTATTTTATGGGACAGTGATTGCTAGTTATAGGGTGTTACTGCTGTGAACAGCAATTAGTTATGTATTTATATATGTCTATTCAGTTCGGGTGGTGTGTAATAATAAATAGTAAAGAAATTGAACAGGGGCAGATCACATGAGAAATTCAGAGTGGAATTTGGAAAGGGGGAGTTCCAAGGCTCTTGAACTCCGCAGAACCGTATCATCATACTTCTTTTCTTTCTTGTGTTGCCTTATTTACTTGTATAACTCTGTATTTCTGGGAGGTTGTTTTCCTCCAGAGATTCTCCATAAAAATCAGTGGTTATATATCTATCTATTTTGGTACCAGTTTTATCAGGTATATTATTCAATTAGTTTGTAATTGCTGCCCAAAAAATGGTTTGCATCCCAAAACCAACGAGTAGATTTCAGTGGAATTCCAGGAGGGTAGCTAAGATTCAGATTCTTGGAACCATAATAGGATTGTTGAAAATCACTTGTTGGTATTACACCTTTAGGCGCAATAGTCCAATTAGCATCAATGTGATGTTTACTTTGATATGTTGTCCATCTTACTGAAAACTGGAATCAGTCATACAAATTAGAACTTAGAACTTTACCTGATGCTGGTGTATTATTCGAATCATAAGCATTAGACCTATAGCGTCATAGCAATTTGGAAGTATTGTATTGAAATGCTCATCCATGACACCAAAAGGACCTGAGTATACCAAAAAGCATATCAGTTGATTCTGGAAATGAAAAGATTGAATACAGAAAATGACACAGTGGTGTTTGTTTATTTACCAAAAAGGTAAATGTTTTTTTTTTGCTGAAAATGGCTTTGGTTACCATGCAATTATTTATCATATTAAATGCAAAGGTTATTTATTTGCCACTAAAAAAGATATGTGCAAACGTCAAAGACTTCATCCTTAATTTATGATCTATACAAATCAAATTTGAATTGTCAATTCTACAATTTTTTTGTCAAGCCCCAATTTCAGTAGTGTTTCCAAATATTCTGTAACATCATAATACTTTGTTTCCGTGTTAGCATATTTTAAATTTTGCAATTTACAAAGTAGCAATATTAAATTAATCTAACTAAGTTTATTTTGTATACCAATGGGCTAAAAAACTTCTTCCTGTTAACAATCTGTTGGACAATGACTGCAAATGCATTAGAAAATTTAAAACTCCATCACAGATACCTGAAAAAATTTCATAGAACATATGTTGTTCCCCAAAAAATTCTTCACAGAAATTATATCTGCAGATGAAAGGAAATAATGTCAACATGCATTTAACTAGAGATTTATGCACATTAGTATTTTGTAATACAATATTAAGTAGGATAGCAAACTCCTACTCTGAAGTAGCCGTATCCATAAGCAGCTTCTGCAAGCTCCTAAACAGAACCTCATAAGGATGTTTAGTTGAGCTGGCTTCAGCTATATGAGGAATCAATGCTGGTTCATCAATTTCCTGAAATTATGCCAAATCTAAGGCAATTACCCAATGATTGTAAAATCTCTGCAGATCAGAGTCAACTAACGGCGTATAAATTTCAATTGAACTTGGCTCCTTTTATGCTAAGGGTGTAAAAACAATCACCAATCAAAGAATCAATCAACAGTTGAATTTGTGAACGAATAATATACATTTATAACAAGTTATGAAATTGTTGATATTTTAATTGTTAAATTTTCAATCATCAGTCATAATTTCACTTTTATCCTCTAAAGTGTGTCTCCTTTAGAGGAGCCAAATCCAGTCACATTAACAATACCAAGGACCAAGAAATAAAACTATCATAAATAAAAAGTACAGTATAAACCAAATACTCTTAGAAGAAATTTTATTTCTTTTCTAATGCAAATAATTCAAATAAATAATAATTATTTAAACCAGCAACAGATCACTAGAGGCATGAAACATAATGCTGCCCCCCAAAAAAATGTTTTCCTTGCTCCCACAATTTTGTGTTGACTAACCTTCACTACTCAAAAGGAACAACTGACACCAATGATAATAAATACATGGATTCCTGGGTCAATTTAGTTTGATTAAGAAAACAAGAAAAATCAGCACAGCTTTCTCCTTTTTCCTAGGTCGAGTCATACCTTTAATATATTAATCCTATCCCCAAGAGCAAAAACAGCAGATCGATTCTTTAACGGTTCCCATGCTCTTGCAAAAAGACCACCGCTTCTTGTCTCTACACCAATTAAATCATTGGATGTTGCTATATCCAGTTGCAGTTTCTCCAATGCTTGTATATAGGCACGGAAATGAGCACTGAGAACCTGCAAATATACAGGAGCATAAGGATACTTGATGAAATAATTTTCAAACTAACTGTTTCCATGCAAATTCATTACGCTCTATTCAGTCTATATGTATACGTTCACATATTGGGATAGCTCCTAAAAAATGATAATTGTAACATGGATTAGCTCATTCAATATAACAACCAAAATAGAAGTCCTTTAAGTGAATCGATCATAAAACATGAAAGCCAGCAAATCAATAGAACCAAAGCAACATCTTCCAGACAGCAGTACAGCAGTTATCTAAATAAGTCAGGCCAACATAAAGCTAGCAAAGATTTATAGATGCTACCATTCACACCTCAAATAAGTTTCATTTAGGTAAACAAAAATGCTTTTTTAGTGTTGGCTTTCTTCTATATTGATCGTACACTTAGGCTGAATGTATAATCATACAAAACCAGCCTTTTGTCAACAGTTTATAGTAAGCTTATGTTCCTTTGAAATAGTAAACTTTTCTTCTTTTTTTTAAAAAAAGCTTTGCTGACATATGTGCTGAGATGCTGATGTGAAGTTCATTTTACTTTGAGAAAGATGCTATCAATCGAGGAATGGACAAAAAAAAGTGAAAGTAAACATTTTTTTCTACTGCTCATATCTTGATGGAAGACTCTGGTTTTAGCAGCTACCTTATTCATTGTATCAATATAAGCTGCACGAACTTCATTATATACTTCCTTGCCATGTTCCTTGAGGAAGTTAACAACATACCTACACTTTTGCACTTCTATTTGTTAGATTCATAAAGCACCCAAAGTTAACAAAATTAACAAAAATGCTTTCACAATTTAAAGGCGGTGAAAGCAAGGAGGTATAGAATGGTAAATGTCAGATCCTTCTCCAGTTCTCCAGTTGGCAGATTAAATGCTAATTATGACAACTATAGCATTTACAAATAGGAAATCCTTCAACGGTAGTTCGATAAATAAATTCTACAGATCAATAGATCGGTTTGTAAGCACGGTCTCTGAAGATTTAGCTGCAGCTTTACATTGAAGACTCAATACAAACAGTTGTTGAAAATAATTTTGTGAATGACAAAGTGTAGTAATACTCAAAAGAGATTGTGTTACGAACCACGCTTATTTTTAAAAAAATGTATATTGAAAAAACTCAATATATGTGTTTTGCCTGTTATCAAGCAAATACAATTATGTGCTAGCGGAACTTAATCATTGGAAATTCAGAATATATAGCTTATCAATCCACCAACCCATCACAGATTAATCAAAGAAACTCACTTGTACTTTAAAAGGACACTTTGCTGAAGTATTTGGATATTTGTTTTGGGTTTTCTCAATGCATAGAGTTTCTGAACAATGAAGTCAAACACCTGCAGATGGATGAATAACAATAATATAAATACTTGTTTATCTTATAAACAGCTCTATGAATAGAATAAAACTTCTGAATGAATTTCTAAAAGAAAATAAAATGTCACACTAATACTATAGGTGCAGACAACCTTTGAGACTGCTTTCTGCCGAAGTTTTTCAAGCTCAGGCTGAACATCTTTAAGAGCTTTTGAAGCTTTAACCATTGTGTCCACTTCTACAAACTTCAGTTTCTTACTCAGAATCTCAAGAGTTCTTAAGTATTCCTCATTGACCTGAAAAACATCCAAAGTGAGGAAGACAGCTAACTAAAAGGGAATATAGTGGTGGAAGATATGTCATTTGGAGCAGTATATATATCAAGTATTGTGTGGTGTACATAAAGTATATCCCAATGTTTAAAGCACAATAACTCTAGCAAAAATGCCAAAGAAGAGCAAGAAGAGACATGACCAGCAACAGAAAACTGTCGGTCTAAGTATTATTCTATTATACACCTTTATATGTATGCATGGTGTATGTAATGCATGCATTTGCATGTGTGTATCAAAACTAATAAACAAAAAACCAAACAACAGATTTCTGAAAAAAAGTGATAAAAAACAGAAGACCTGGAGTCTGGTGTAGCTAATTCCCTAAGGATCCACGACACTTGTTCACCTAAGACACAATCTTAAATAAAAAGAAACCAGTGTTTATAATGTTACATGCAGACGGCAGACCTTCCCGACACCAGCACTGCAATATTTGTTATGCATGACAATTTTCAAACATAAGTTCAAATACCAAAGTCATTAAAAAACATATATTATGGATTCAAAATCAGACCCTTGTTTCAAAGTCTGAAAAGCTGATGAAAATGTAGAAGATAAGATGCAAACAATACTCTTCAAATTTAGACTTGGGGCTTAGCCCAACCCCACAAAACTAACTTATAAGCTGAGGATTGCATAAACTATATAAACACAACCTAGGCCATATCTCAGACCGATGTGGGACTCTCAACAAATACTACTAGAAGTGTTAAATGTGTTTTTCACACAACCTACAAAAGTAATTAACAAAACATTATTGGAGAGGGGAGAAGTAGATTATAGAAATAGCATAATACCTCTCCATCAATAAGGATGTCCACCATCCTCGGCGGGATAATTATGTCTTCTACAAATTTAGCCAACTTGGATTCAGCCACCTTTTAGGAGAAAAAACAAGACCAGTTATAGTACATACAACATGTAATCAAAATACAGAAAGAAAGACATAATCTAAGTAGGTTGGGTGGGGTTGCAGAGGAAATATTCTAGACTGAATATGTGATAGTGAAAGTGATACCCCCAATCCAAAATTGAAAAGAAATCCAACAATTAAAGAAATTCTAATAAATTAACCTAATTGTCAAAATGTAAACAGCTTTTTGATGCAATCTGCTTCCAAGATCAAATTGACAGCTATATAATACTAAAGAAAACGCCAAAAGGTGCTACAATTCAAGAATGTCTTTGAAATATTAGTCTGTTCATATAAAATGGTCATACCTTGCGATTCTTAAGCCTCAAACCCATATCCATAGACTTCTCCTGTAGAATTTTAATGTCCGAACTTATGGAACCAATCTCAGCCTGATAAATAAAATCAAGAGTTTGTGATTTTACATTCAAAATCAACACACAGATTGAATTTCATATTGTCTGATAAGTCCTTCAAACTATTGAATATAAACTAATGTAATTGTAACAATTGAGCAATATATATGCCCTCAGAATATAAATAGGCACTTCATTATTGTAATGTGAAAGTAATACCTCTAAAACTAAACAATGTAGAAATTTCACATTCATGCTTTAGAATAAAAATTATTTTTAATAGTAATTGTTAAGATTGTGGCGCCAACCCAAATGTAAAATACTTGCATTACTTGGGTTGTCAAAATATCAGGAAAACACACTTGGAACCATTTTTAAATGATACTAATTAACTAAGAACTGATCGGTTGGTTTTGCTTTATATCACTATAGGTGCTCATAAATGAAAGATTTTTCAAATTGCTCAAAGGGCCAACATACCTGAAATCCACTTAGCAGAGTTTCCATATGTGACAAGATATTATCACAATCTCGAATTTGATCATGAAGAGAGACTAGATTATCACTTTCTTTAATATAATCCTGCAATAAATGGAACAGTTGTAAATCAATTCATTAGTGTGTTTTCAGCAACAATCAACAAAAGCAAGATTAATGCTAGGAACAGCATGACATGACAAACAAATTTTCATGATAAAGCGGAAGAGGTTCTTTCAGAATACTTCACTGCATTAAGGGCAACAAACAATCCAAAGCATAAAAAAATTGTCGATCTAGAAATGCCATATAATCAAATATTACATAATTGCTTAGTGACCACAAATCTTAGAAAAATAGCATTCTCCTAAAAGTCAGAGAAAAGGTTATTGCCAATCTAATGCATAAAGGATAGAGATTCAGGAAAAACAAGGCTAAATGTAAGATCAGTACTACAACCAGACAGTAAATACATATGCTTACTCATCATCAATGTCATCAAATCTAGCAAAGCAAACAAAATGGTGTGGCTATTTAAACACTCAGAATATTATCAACAAACCTGAATTGAATCCAACTCCACTTTGCGCAAATCATTCTCAACTCCTTTGGTATAATCTCTAAGTTTTGTACCTTTAGATAGTATATTTGCAACTACCTACACAGATGAAAACTACTTAATAACTTTTAAAAGGCAATGAAAATAAGAAAAATATAGAGAATGTGGTTTGTGAGCATTGACCATACATGCACAAAAAGAAAATACAATTGTTCATAAAATGATAGTATAATGAACCCTATAAAAGTACGAAAGAAAATCAATTGTGTGATTTCAACAACCAAATACAAACACCATATGTGATATCATATATGTTTATATCTATCTCTCTTGCTTTTTATGTTCTACACTTACACACATTTCAAAAAATATACATAAAATCAAAATACACTTTTTTCCATCAAAAAATTCATATCAAAGTATCATTTCTAGAAGAAAAAAATAGACATGGCTAAAATGAAATTAGTTGGTGCAATAGCCTCCAATTAAAGCATTCATTAGTGTGTTTGTAATTTGTTTGGAAATCATTACCCTGTACCCCAAACTCTCCTGGAAGCAAGTTCATCCCTTGATTATTTGATTAAATCGAACCGTTCTCAACTAAAGACAAGCATCAGAACATTACAGAGCTATGTGCAGAAACTTTAATATAAACCCTTATGCTAACTAAGATCAACCAAGCCATTTCATCATAATCTAAAATAGCATTTTTTCCAACACAAGGACGAAGTTGAAATAAAATAATACTCACTTCATCATTTTTACATTCCTCAAGCTCTTGCTGTAGTCCTTCCAACGATATATCATCACTGCAAAAACAATGTAAGCAAAAAACATATAAAATTAACATTCTTGGTCACAAGATTAATTACAAACTGAAAATATGGTAACTGCAATATATTAACCCGTTAAGATCCTCTTCGATGGTTAAGTCGCCAACGAATGCTCCCAAATCAAATGCACTGGAAGGACTCTGCGCAACACCAAATGAAATTCGAAATGTTAGTTTCAGCAATTTTTTGGTGATAGGAGAAATTTCAGTGTAACGGGAAATAGAAAAATCAACAAGTAAAAAACGATTATGTTATGATGTGTGTACCACTGAGCTTCCGGTGACATCAGTCATCTTGATTGTGCCGAAATTGTTCGCCGGTTTCTTTGATTTCGATCAATTTTGAAAAGAATTAACATGTGATGTGAAGACGAAGCAAGTGTGAGGAAGATCAAGGAAAGACTAATGCAGTGATCGCCATTGACATGAGATTTGGGAGACACGTCGCGCCTGAGATCTACCTGCCTGGAGATGATCCTGACACTGATTGGGCTTACACTGGAATGGGCCTCTTCTTAAGATAGAAAGAACTTGAGGACTCTTCCTAGAACATTTAACTTTACACCCCTACTTGAACATGACGATTCTATTATATATATGAAAAGACAACAATGTCCTTACAAAATCATTTCAACCTTTTTCCAAATTTATAAAAATCAGGCGCGGTTTTGAAAAGTCTGGGACAATGGCGGAAATTTGGATTACATTATCGGAAATTTCAAAAAATAATATGTTTTAGACGGTAAATGTCAAAATTTTCAGGATTTTATACCGAAAGTTTCAAAAGAATTGGTATTTATTCTAACAATTTTACCAGAAATTTTAGAAATTAATTTTTGGTACGAAATTCTCAGAAATTTCAGAATTTTTGGTAGTTAAAATTTCTGGTACAAAATTTCATGGAAATTATCGGAAATTTCAGAATTTTTAGTAGTTATAAAAACTTTATTTTTTACATGAAATTCTAAAATTTCTGGCAGGGATAAAAATTGTTTTTCACACAAAATTTCAGAATTTTTTGATAATTATAAAAAAATTGTTTTTACCGAAAATTATGAAATTTACGATAGTTGCTAAAACAAATTAATTTTTCCTTCTTTTACAGTGAAATTTAGAGGCAGGAACGACACTATTGCAGGCAAAGATATTGATAGAACGGCAGACCAGGCTAGGGCTGCTGAGGCTGAGTCTTCCCAGATACGAGTTGGACGATTGGTTCCAATCAGTTCAACCGAAAATGGTTGGCTGAGCAGATTTAGCACACCTCATAGCACTCGACGCCGACAGGTACGATCAGTTGAGCAGCTCAGAGATGGAGTGGCAGATGAGGTGGGAGTGTCAAATGCTATTGTTGCATATGAGGTTGTTGTTGGGGAGGTTGTTACCGGGGAGGTAGATGAGGAAGTTGTTGTTGATGTGGTTGTTGATGAGGTGGTAGTTTATGAGGTGGTCCAACCAGATGTTATTGTTCTTGATTCGTTCTCATCTGTTACTGCTGACATAAAGCTTATAGCTCATTCGGCTGAGCCCTCTGTGCATACTGGCAGAGGATTCCCTTGAGGACTCATTGATCGGTCGGTGCTTACTAAGTATGTTGACCATGTGGCGACGACTATGGCAGGGAGAGGTATATGTCTTTTATGTTTAACTTTAATTTGTTTATTATTGTGTCATAAAAGATAAGTGTAATTCTTTTAATATTTATTTGTCACATGATTGTCTCACATTGAAGGTGACTTTGCACCGGTTGTACCAGAAATTAATTGGAACGTATCGGAAATTTTCTGAAATTTCTAATATAATCGAAATTTATAATACACAACCGGAAATTTTGTTCGTACCGAAAATTTTGTTTTTGCCTATCAAAAATTTCATTCAATTTTTAGTCAGAGGCAATTTTGGCAATTTGAAAGTATGGAGGTGTCTGGTTAAATTGGGGGGTGGCAAGTTAAAAGCTCCTCTTTCTGCCACCCCTTATTTGTACTCGGTACCCCAGAATGTGTATGTTTTTATCATATTACCTATGGATTATTTTATATTTTCATTCACAAAAACAATTGTACAATTTCAAATTTTACAAAAACTCTCCAATTTTCTGGATTTTCAAGAGACACTACCGCACATTTGCGTTTGTAGACAAATGAGTTTGAACTTTTACCATTTTTTTTCGATTTTCTTGAATTTTTACCAAATATTCCAAAAAGTCCATAAAAATGCATATTTTTTCGGATATTTTGAAGATGTACGGTAAAAATGCATAATTTCTTAAATATATTTCAAAAAAATGCGGGAAAAATACATAAATATTTCTGGATTTTCCAAAATAAACGAGAAATGCATACATTCAAACGAACATTTCAAAAAAAATAGAAATATTTATGCATGTTTCCGCATATTTCAAAATATCCAAAAATAGTTATGCATTTTCCGCATTTTTAGAAAAATCTAGAAATATTTTTACAATGAAGACCCGAGGTACATATGGTTCGATTGCTGACCGACAACGTGATATAGATGCTACGAGGGCTAGACATATGGGAGGTGGTGTAAAGGACTCACATCTAAGGGCAGTGAGAGTGGCGCTGATCGGTTCATACAGGAGAAGGTTGGCTAATCATGCTCAGTTTCGTACACCCCATATTTTCACACGTAGATAATCTAGATCTGCTACAGGATGGACGAGAGAGGATAAGGATGAGCCTATTGATGTTCATGTAACATCTACACCCGTTTAAGATAGTGTTCAGATGGTGGTAGAGGAAGATATGTCCCATCCGGCAGAGGTGCCTCATCCTTCTGAGGCAGAGGCAACAACGACTACAGAGGTTAGTCCACATATAGCTGATGAGGTACCACATATTGGTGATGTAAAGGTCAATCCACCTGTTAAGACACATGCCACTGCTCTTGTTTTGACAAACCTGTCTGTAAACACAAATGCGGGGTTCCTTGGTGGGTGATTGACATTTCTGTTCTCATAGGATATGTAGACCATGTGGCTTTCAAGTTATGGTAGGGATAAGTATGTATATGATATGTCAATGATGTTACTTTATTTATTAATGATACTTCGAAATTAATTAATCTTTTTTCTTTTGTTTGTTATATGACTAGATTCTGCTTAAGGTGCCCACCCATGGGATGAAACTGAAGAAGTTCTCTGATATCGTGATGCCATCTGAGGTGAAGGTGATAGTTTATGAGTGTGGTTTCCTTCCACTTGTGGGCAGTTTGCTTACCATGTTGGACGACTAGCTATTGGCGACATTTGTTGAGCGGTGGCACAAGGAAACATCTTCATTGCATCTTCCATTTGGTGAGATGATTTTTTTATAATTAATTGGCAATTGTCAAATAATGCAATTGTTAGAATTTTAATATAATTTTAGGATTAATTTTATTTCTAATCAATAACAAGCCATGCTCCCTTAGGTTATAGATTAACTTTAGGATTGAACCTATTTTTTTCATTAGAAATTAGGTCTAGAAATCATTGTGCCTAATTTACAATTGGATCTCATTCTTTATAGATTAAGTTGATCAAAGTCTTCTTTGATCAACTAAATTCTTTGACATGTGTTTATTCCCTCAGTCTAGTCAATTGATCATAAGCCTCTTGATCACTTGATGAGACTAAGTCTCATGTACTAGAGTTGCATTGGATCTCTCAAGACCTCAACTCATGTTTAAAACTACACACTCCAATCAAGTCAAAACATTACAGACAGACTGGACTATTATTCAAGCATAGCAAAGGTCCTTCATCAACACTTATTAGTTACTATTCGAACTATGTGTCACGAGCCTTAAGCAGTAGAGAAGGGGGTGAGAGGGGGGATTTCTATCCCCATTCTAAATATCTTTGGGTACGGGACGAATGAGCAAGTTGCTCAGAGTATTCACCTCTACTCATAGACTTTAGTGCAATTCGAATCAGGTAATTGACAAGTCTTTTTTAGGCAGAACTTTAACACTTCAACATTGCAATATCATTTCTTAATCAACTACACTTTCTCTTTGGATCAAGTATCATACTCTATTTGATAACCACATATCATTTAGGTTAATCACCCTATGGTTAAATACCCATCTTTAAATCAATTTCTTTCATTCTGCTTATAGAGTTACAGACTATAACACCATTTCATTCTACCTATAGAATTACTGACTATGGCAATGTTTCTTCTTGCCTTATGGAGTTACAGACTGTCATACGGTGAACTGGACTTTTTGTGTTTTTAATCGCAATGTCGCGGTTAGCAAGAGTCACCACCGACTTTTCTTTTATCCAATAAGGAAAGGTGGAAAAGAACAGGAAAGACCTTAATTTAGATTTTGGGTTCGGGAGGTACATTATACAAAGGGAAGGTGTTAGCACCCTTTGTATCCATGGTTATCCATGGGCTCTTAATTGCTCGATCACTTATATTATTTTTAAAAAAAAAGTGTTTGTGAATTGTTTAGAAAAATTGTTTTGAAAAGAGAATTTAACTTTGTAATGATTCTTGTATGAATGTATACAAAGTGATTATCTCGTTTAGTTTTGAAAATTGTTTAGAAAAATATAACTCGGTAATGATTCTAGTATGAATGTATACCAAGTGGTGATTTTCTGAAGGTATTTTGAAATGTGTGAGGTGTGAAAAAATGTTTTAGGTTGTGAGCCAGCAATTAAGAGTTATACCGACCCAAGGTCTTTATGAGCATTTCCTATCCTTATGAGGGTAAAACTGTCCTTATTATTGAGAAATAAGTAGTTTTATCCTTTGGATGTTTAAGGGTCATCGTAGGGTCATCGATTGGTCATTGAAGGCAACAGTTACGAGGATACCTTAGCATTCGAAGGGACTATCATCTTTTAACCGTAGGCAACATCGGAGGGTCATCGAGGGACAAAGTTGTATATTCGAAGGCAACATCCGAGGGACTATAATTTATTTTATGATGATTTAACCGAAGGGTCTTTGCTAAGGGTATCCCCACGTTCGCGGGACACGACCGTAATATCGTAATCGTAAGGCAACAAAGAGAGGTCCAAGATCACTTATTCAAAGGCAAAGTTTTACAATTAATTATATAATTAGGATGAAACTCCACATTAAAATTATTAAAAATAATATATTAAAAAATTAATACATTAGAAATTAATACATTAAAAATTAATTTAGGGTGAAACTCCACAAGGGTATCCCACAAATAAAGTGGAATACCTAGCCAATAACCTTTTCCTGGGATATGTGAACCTTTACGAAACTCAAAAAAAGAAACATGTCAGAACACCAAATCAGGGTGCAATCGAAGATTACACCGGAGAAATATCACAACAATAAATAGGATAGGATGAATAATGCATGGCTATGATAAAACATAAAAAAAAAAAGAATAGAAAAGTCAGCTACTGTCTCGTTCGCCTCTGCCTCGCCTAGCGAAGGCCACGGATTTTGAATTTGAAAACAGCCCCATGTTAGGAACTTTGAATTTTATGGCATTTTATCACAGGAATAACATGGTCAAACATTCAGGGTATTCAGGCATATTTAAATTCCCATACGAAAGCAAATTATATATCAACATTTAATCATGATGCATTATATATGTAGATATGGCCAATTGAAAGTATAAACAATAGAGATACGCAAAACCTGTTTGCCAATTCAAGGTTGAAGGGATTGACCACTTGTAGTATCGGAATAAGTTAGGCAGCGGGAATTGGACGGCGATGGCTTCGGTGCAGATGGGCTGCCTTCAGGGTTTCTTTACTCTGAATTCTCCGGGTAGGCAGGGTTCCTATGCCAAAGTTTCTATCCGTCCTTCTCTATTCTCTCTCTTTCTTTTTCCTCAAGGTTTTGTTCCAAGGAAACCTCAGAGTGTTTTGCTTCTCTTCCTTCTTTCTTCAGTGAATCTCCCGGTGTAAACTCCAAGTCTAACTCCCCCTACTGAAACTTCAGTATTTATAGACTAATTTCGTGGGTAATGGGCTTGGAATGAGGGAGACCCAAGTCCAAAATAATTTGTTATATTTTATTTATTTATTTATTTTAATTATTTAATTAATTAATTAATTAATTAATTAATTAAAAAAAAATCGTTTTTTTTTTCGTTTTTTTTTTTTTTTTTTTTTTTTTTTTTTTTTTTAGGAAAAATGATGGGTAATTTTTGGGGTATGACAGCTGCCCCTGTTCAATATTCTTGGACCGAGAGAGTTAGAATGGTGTATACGCCATTCGTGGTCTGGAGGTGGAAGATTATTGAACACTAGAATGCCCCCAAAATTTGCACTTGAGAATCGACAGTTGGTCTTGATGGAGATGGGCTTAAAGATGCCATCCGGGAGGTTTGATGACGAAAGCTTCAGATCGCGCCGTATATTAGGCCAATTTGAAGACATGGGTGCCACACTGGGTCGTACGTTAGACCGTATAATGAGTCATCCATTAGGCTGCCGACTTCGCTGGGGAGTCGGAGTGTGTCATATGCTGTTGGGGATAAAGGATCAGAATGGACCATACGCTAGATCGTATCTGAGTTGCAGAATGAGCCGTACGTTAGGCTGAATCTGATGACGAAAGGGGTAGTCGTACGTTAGACTACACTTCAGAAATGTACCGTATGTTAGGTAGCATCTGAGGGGATGGACATCCGAACGGGTCGTACGTTAGACCGTCGCAGAATGAGTCGTCTGTTAGGCCGCATCTGATGATGAAAGCGGTAGTCGTACGCCAGACTACACTTCAGAAATGTACCGTACGTTAGGTAGCATCTGAGGGTTGTAAGGTCCAAACGGGTCGTACGTTAGACCGCGTTGGGGTTGTTGAAGTTCAGAATGGATCGTACGTTAGATCGTATCCGAGTTGTAGAATGAGCCGTCCGTTAGGCTGCATCTGAAAAAGAAAGTAGTCGTACGCTAGACTACACCCCTGAATGTACCGTACGCTAGGCAGCATCTGAGGATTTGAAGGTCCAAATGGGTCGTACGTTAGACCGCATTGGAGTTGCTGAAGAAGTCATATGTTGGGCTGAATCAGAATGAACCGTACGTTAGGCTGTATCTGATAACCTGTATATGTTGTACTTGCAATAAATGTCTGGGATGGGCTTAGAGATGCCATCGTTAGGAGGATATCGAAGTGTTGTCAGAATGAATGTTCCCATGAACTGTATTTGAAATATGTATCTGAATCTTGAATGTGATTGATAAAGGTGTCTGTCTGAATGAACTTTCTACTTTGACTATATCAGGAGGATAATTAACCTGCAAAGAAAAAGTTAGCTTCATGCTATGTCATGATGCATGAGATGTTTCGTGTTATGCTAAAATAAATGTGAATGTTGTATGCATGCGTATGCTGTGAAAGGATGTAATGAATGAGTTATGCGTATGAGAAGTTCTGCTTGGGGACTCTACTGGGGAAAATAAATCCCCATCTACTGATTTGAGACATTTGTGTCGATGACCCTTTCTCGGCTGGGGATGCTTGATTTCTGTCTGATGGTGGAAATATTCAACAGAGCCTGGCTGGGGATGGATGAGATGATCAATCTGTCTGGTGACGCCGACCTCTGTTGGGGAGTAACTGGCTGTGCCTGGGGATACTGCCATTTTCTGAGGAAAAAAAAAACAGGCTTGCTGGGGAAGAGAATTGGTAGCGGATTCATTGGAAGCATGATTAGACCTTTTCCTTGATCCTGAAGTCGGGTAGTAATTGCTATTGCTATTCTATGCATGTATTTTTGGTAAACATCAGTCATATTCAAATGCACATATTAATTCAAATTAAATCAATGGACATTTACGCAACCAAAACAGAAAAGTAAAAACAAAAGCATCTTTTTTTTGAAAGAGGGTTGTATTGATTTTGAAAGGAGGCCTATAAACAGGCAATTTGTGTACAAGGAGACAGAAATCCTAGTAAGAGGAAATTGTCGAAAACAAAGAGAAAGCTATGTGGAAGAAGTCCTATTGATTTTAAGCCTACTACTGTCATTATGTCTTCAAGCATCTCATCCCCTGCTGTCGGATAGAAGTGATTGGCTTGGTCAGTCCCTCGAACTTGGATGAAAGTTGACTGAGAACGGGACATAGTCATACGCTTTAATCCCTAATTTTTGCCTGGACCGCCTTTTCAGGTTTTCAGTCCACCAGGATACCCTTTTTTGCCCAAGCCGCCTTTTCAGGTTTTCGACTTGCCGGGTGTACATTTTTTTTATATATCCCTAATTTTTGCCCGAACCCTTTTGGTTCGCCGGGATGCCCTTACTTTTGCCTAGATACGTCGATCTAGCGGGTCTCTTTTATGCGTAGTATTTTTTAACTATGTCCGCGTTCACGGGATGTGGGAAGTCTTCACCATCCATTGTAGCGAGTATCATGGCTCCACCTGAGAATACCTTCTTAACTACAAATGGCCCTTCGTATGTGGGAGTCCATTTGCCTCTGGGGTCAGTTTGTGGTAGGATGATGCGTTTGATTACCAAGTCGCCAATTTGATACACTTGTCTCTTGACCTTTTTGTTGAATGCCCTGGTCATGCGCTTCTGATATATCTGCCCGTGACATACAGCCGCAAGTCTCTTCTCATCCATCAAATTTATCTGATCGAGTCGAGTCTGAATCCATTCGTCCTCGTCTAAGCCCGCCTCTTTCATGATCCTTAGAGAGGGAATCTGAACTTCCACTGGTAAAACAGCTTCCATTCCATAGACTAAAGAGAAAGGGGTTGCCCCTGTCGAAGTGCGGTAACCATGAAGAGCAAAAGGTAACATCTCCTGCCGGTCTTTGTTTGTTACTGTTATATTCTTGATATTGTTAGCAGCCTCCACGGCGCCGTTCGTCTTTGGCCGGTACGGAGAAGAGTTATGGTGCTTTATTTTGAACTGCGTGTAGAGTTCAGTTTAGTACCATTATCAGTGATAACTCTCTCGGGAGACAGCAGGTTTCTCAAGTAGATATTTGATAGAATCCATCTTAGAAATCAATAAAGTGGTATGATTCAACATATACTGTCTTAGTCGGCGAGCAGCCTAGGCCAAAGCGTAGCAAGCTTTCTCGAACTGTGAGTATCTTGTTTCACAGTCGGTACCTTTTGCTAAGGCAGTGTATGACATGCTCTTTTCGACCAGACTCGTCATGTTGCCCCAGCACACACCCTATTGAATTTTCTAACACGGTCAAATACATGATTAGAGGTCTTCCTTCAACTGGTAGCATTAGAATTGGAGGTTCTTGGAGATATTTCTTGATTTTGTCATTCATCATTCATACCATCTCTTGATTTTGTCATAAGCTTCTTGGCACTCATCATTCCATACCATCTCTTGTTTTTTTCTTTTTTAGTAATTTGAAGATGGGTTTGCAGGTAGCAGTCAAGTGTGGAACGAATCGGGCAATGTAATTCGAGTGCCCCAAGAAACTCTGACTTCTCTTCTTGTTTATTTCAGTACCCAGATTTACAATTTCAATTGATTCCTCATGCGGCTGTATGGTCTTTTCCTCTTGTAGTACCAGTCTGGCGAGTTTACCAGGGACTTCACAATCCTCCTCACTTCCATCCTCGACTTGGTAGATCGGATTTTCAAAGTCATAATGAACAGTAGCAGAACTATTATCAACAGGATCCAGAGTGGATGTGGATCGGAAAATTGTTACGTGCGTGTGTGCAAGAGAACATAGCTTGTTTTGAAAACATGACAGGAAAGACAAAGAGCGCAATATTTGAATGCTAAAAGTCCATTGATCTATTGAATATGAATATGCTTATGAAAATGACAAAACCCTTGAAGAATTAGCTATTGTGCCTCGGGCATAGACACAATGCTTTAAGAAGTTTGATTGTAAAAGAAAATTAAAATTTGCAATTCTAGAATAAACAATAACAATTACTCCTGACTAAAGGAAATCGGGATAATGTCTTCAGTCTTCCAATTGTTGAGTCCGTCACCAATTGTTGGGAAAATCCAGCTATCCAAGTCGCAATCACTATCAGCATCTTCCATAGCATTAATCTGATTTTTGACTATCTTTCCAGAGTTAAACCCCAGGCCAGCTTTATCAGACTTGTACGGTACATTGATCAGTTGACCCCAACCAGCACGATCACCATTTTCAATTGCGGCTTGAGCATCTTTCAGAGAGATCATGACAGGGGGAGCACGAACAACCTTGGGCACAAGGGGAGTTGGCTTAAGGACAGGACTGGGTGGAGGAACCACTTCAAATGACTGAGAAGGAGTCTCAAAGAATTCACCATCCATCTCGACGTATTTGAAGGCTTGCACACTACTGACAATATACTCTTCTTCTCCACATACAGTGACAACCATGCCTGCTATTGGATACTTCAGCTTTTGATGAAGCGACGAAGCTACCGCACCTGCCCCATGGATCCAAGGGCGCCCCAACAAGCAGGAGTAGGCGGGACGAATGTCCATCACGTGAAAGGTAGTGTTGAAGACTTGAGGTCCTATCTTGATAGGGAGAACCACTTCACCATAGACAACACTCTTCGCACCATCGTAAGCACGCACCACAACATCACTAGGTTTCAGTTCAATGCCTTTGTAGTCAAATTTATCGAGTACAGCTTTCGGGAGCACATTCAAGGAAGAGCCGTTGTCGATCAACATGAGCCAGGGTGATCCCCTCACACTCGATGGAGATATGCAGAGCTTTATTGTGATTCTTTCCTGCTGGCGTCAGGTCAGCATCGGAAAAGCCTAGGCCATTGTCAACAGTCAAATTAGCAACATAATGTTCGAATTGATCGACGGATGTTTCTTGAGGCACATGAGCGGTCTTCAAGAATTTCATCAATGCATTGGCATGGGATTCAGAGGATAATAACAAGGACAACATTGAGATTTTAGACGGAGTATGCCCCAATTGTTCCACTACATCAAAATCGCTCTTACGGATGATTTTCAGCATCTCTTCCATTTCCTGTTTGGCAACATCTTCAGAAGTAACTTCGACCGATGTCTCTGACTGAGGAGGATTGACTGGTCTTTTTCCTCGAATTTCGGGAGCGGGAGGTGAGATTTCTGGGGAGTAGATCCTTCCACTTCGAGTAACTTTACTAGTCCCCACAATATCATTAGGATTAGCAGAACTACCAACTTGCTTTATGCCATGGATGTAAACGTCGCCTCCATAGTTCCACGGAATAGCTTTGCTGGAGGAATATGGCACGGGGCCAGGTGCGGTAATAATCAGGGGAGCCACTTTGGGCTCAGCGGTAATCTTCACAGGCACTCTAGTAGCGGTAATCTTCACTGGAGCTTTGGACCTAGCAATCACAGATACCTCTTCAATAGAGTTGTCCACCTTAGGAACCCTTTCAAATAGAATTGTACGATCATCCATCAGCCGTTGAATGCCGTTCTTCAACTTCAAACAATCATTGGGTCGGAGTACACAGAGATCGCAATCTTCAGCACAACCTGGAAAATAACCAGCTTGCAATAAATTCTTCTTAACGATCAGGAGAGGAGATGCTAAATCAGCAACGTCAGTAACGTGAGAATTGTCGTCCACAACATTAACATTCTGGTCATGATTAGGCATAGGTGCTGTGATGACATTGGGGGTCGCCGGAGGATCAAATTCAATTTCTCCAGCATCGATCATATCCTGAATCTTGTTCTTCAACAACCAGCAATCATTCGTATCATGCCCGGGGCTATCGGAGTGATAGGCACACCTGGCGTTGGGATTATAACGAGGAGAAGTAGTGTTGGGATTTGCAGGAGGGCCTCTGAGAGTAATCAAATTGGCCTTTAACATACTCTGCAGTGCTTGGGTTAAAGTCATATTGATCTTGGTAAACTGTCTTCTCGACCTGTCTTGTCTGTGTTGGAAGTTCTGAGATGGCGGTGCGGCAATTGTAACTGCCCCAATAGTATGGTCACGATTCTTCTTGTTATGCTTCCTCTCACTGTACACAGCATTTGATTCATTCTTTCCCTGATAGGACTTTTTGGTGCTTGCAGAAGTAGCTGCCTGTATCTTTCCACTTCGAATGCCGCTTTCAACCCGTTCACCTGTCAAGATAAGTTCAGTGAAACTTGACGAGGAACTTCCCAGTAGATGGCTGTAGAATGGGCCAGTCAGTGTACCCATGAACATGTCCACTAACTCTCGATCAGTCATAGGGGGTTTGACTCTGCCAGCCAAATCTCTCCACTTTTGAGCATATTCTTTGAAACTTTCTTTAGAGCCCATAGTCATATTTTGTAGCTGTAGCCGAGTAGGCGCTAACTCAGAATTATACTGGTAGTGCTTGTAGAAAGCTGTTGCTAAATCAGTCCATGTGCGGATGTTAGAGCTCTCAAGCTGATAATACCACTCTAACTGTGTGCCAGACAGACTCTCTTGGAAGAAATGGATCCACAGTTTCTTATCAGTAGTGTGCGGCTGAATCTTTCTCACATAAGCCCTTAGATGCATCTGAGGACAAGAGGCACCATCATACTTAGTGAAAATGGGAACCTTGAATTTGCGGGGAATGACCACATCAGAGACCAGACCCAAGTTTTCGAAATCCAGACCGGGCACTTTCTGCCCCTCCATAGCTAGCATACGTTCTTCCAGCAACTTGTACTTATCATCCTTCGGAGAGTACTGTTCATGTTCATAATCTTCATCGTCGTCCTCAGAATTGACGAGATTAGGACTCTCATCTTCCGAATCATTCTCGGTTTCTTCTTCTGAATCCTTCGGAATTCTAATCTTGACTCCTGTAACCTGTCCCTTAAGCCTTCTCCCCGGGTTGATGTAACCCACAGGCTTCTGGTCCTTCTTCTTCTCCATCAAAAGAGCTTTCAGTTCTTCCTGCCCCTTAGATAAGCTCAGCATCATTTCCTGGAATTGAGCATTCTGGGCCTGGAGATCTTTGACAGTTTGTTCGAGAGCCATTGTTCAATCTGTTTGAATCTGCTGGAATCTGTTTGATAGGAAAATCGTGAGAACACTGATCCTTTAGAATACCTGTTATGCGATGCAATGCAATGTATGAAATGTTTTCAAGGACTTTCGGGATTTAACTTTGCATAAACTAACAAAAAGAGCTTTTTTTTTCTTTTCTCTTTTGTTTTTGCTTTTGTTTTTGTTTTTTCTGTTTTTTTTAGCATAGTTAAATCCCTAAATCCTTGAAATGGTTAGTACAATGCCATGATGTTATGATGTTATGTTGTTATGATGTCATGTTGTTAGATAAATAACAAGCACAAGCAAGTCACACAACAATCATTCCTAGGTTTTAAGGCTTGCGTGAGTTCCATAGGTAAATACCCTCCCCACTGAAGTTTGGTTGGTTCAACCTGTCTTAGAATAGTAACCGGGTTCTAGAAGGATCTCAAATCATTGACCTTTCCTTAAGTCCACTTCAGTGCAACACCAAGTGGTTGACCGAAGCTTCCCTAAAGTCCAATCTCAAAGAGTGTAGTATCGAGTCTCAACCAACTCCAGTCGGAACCGAAGCCAGTTATCTCACTACTTTCTAATGGCCAGGATGAGTCAATTAGGGTTCTAAAGGTCTGGTTAATGCTTTTATGACACCACGCGAATGCCAAATATTTCCTCAACTAACATGAGGAACATCAGGACATCCAAAGTGCCACATTAACCGTAGCCATCATTTTGACCATTCCAGTATACGCCGGACAGTCGCGATGATCTCTTGCTACTTACCTAAGGTACACTAGATCCGGGTGTAGGATATTTCACTCGAGCATAACATACCCAAGCAATCCCTTAAAAATAAATCAGACAAATTGAATAAGTGATCTTGTTTTTAAGGTAACCTCTCTTTTTAAATATTTAGGTTCCCCAGCAGAGTCTCCAGTTTTGTCATACGGTGAACTGGACTTTTTGTGTTTTTAATCGCAATGTCGCGGTTAGCAAGAGTCGCCACCGACTTTTCTTTTATCCAATAAGGAAAGGTGGAAAAGAACAGGAAAGACCTTAATTTAGATTTTGGGTTCGGGAGGTACATTATACAAAGGGAAGGTGTTAGCACCCTTTGTATCCATGGTTATCCATGGGCTCTTAATTGCTCGATCACTTATATATATTTTAAAAAAAAAGTGTTTGTGAATTGTTTAGAAAAATTGTTTTGAAAAGAGAATTTAACTTTGTAATGATTCTTGTATGAATGTATACAAAGTGATTATCTCGTTTAGTTTTGAAAATTGTTTAGAAAAATATAACTCGGTAATGATTCTAGTATGAATGTATACCAAGTGGTGATTTTCTGAAGGTATTTTGAAATGTGTGAGGTGTGAAAAAATGTTTTAGGTTGTGAGCCAGCAATTAAGAGTTATACCGACCCAAGGTCTTTATGAGCATTTCCTATCCTTATGAGGGTAAAACTGTCCTTATTATTGAGAAATAAGTAGTTTTATCCTTTGGATGTTTAAGGGTCATCGTAGGGTCATCGATTGGTCATTGAAGGCAACAGTTACGAGGATACCTTAGCATTCGAAGGGACTATCATCTTTTAACCGTAGGCAACATCGGAGGGTCATCGAGGGACAAAGTTGTATATTCGAAGGCAACATCCGAGGGACTATAATTTATTTTATGATGATTTAACCGAAGGGTCTTTGCTAAGGGTATCCCCACGTTCGCGGGACATGACCGTAATATCGTAATCGTAAGGCAACAAAGAGAGGTCCAAGATCACTTATTCAAAGGCAAAGTTTTACAATTAATTATATAATTAGGATGAAACTCCACATTAAAATTATTAAAAATAATATATTAAAAAATTAATACATTAGAAATTAATACATTAAAAATTAATTTAGGGTGAAACTCCACAAGGGTATCCCACAAATAAAGTGGAATACCTAGCCAATAACCTTTTCCTGGGATATGTGAACCTTTACGAAACTCAAAAAAAGAAACATGTAGAACACCAAATCAGGGTGCAATCGAAGATTACACCGGAGAAATATCACAACAATAAATAGGATAGGATGAATAATGCATGGCTATGATAAAACATAAAAAAAAAGAATAGAAAAGTCAGCTACTGTCTCGTTCGCCTCTGCCTCGCCTAGCGAAGGCCACGGATTTTGAATTTGAAAACAGCCCCATGTTAGGAACTTTGAATTTTATGGCATTTTATCACAGGAATAACATGGTCAAACATTCAGGGTATTCAGGCATATTTAAATTCCCATACGAAAGCAAATTATATATCAACATTTAATCATGATGCATTATATATGTAGATATGGCCAATTGAAAGTATAAACAATAGAGATACGCAAACCTGTTTGCCAATTCAAGGTTGAAGGGATTGACCACTTGTAGTATCGGAATAAGTTAGGCAGCGGGAATTGGACGGCGATGGCTTCGGTGCAGATGGGCTGCCTTCAGGGTTTCTTTACTCTGAATTCTCCGGGTAGGCAGGGTTCCTATGCCAAAGTTTCTATCCGTCCTTCTCTATTCTCTCTCTTTCTTTTTCCTCAAGGTTTTGTTCCAAGGAAACCTCAGAGTGTTTTGCTTCTCTTCCTTCTTTCTCCAGTGAATCTCCCGGTGTAAACTCCAAGTCTAACTCCCCCTACTGAAACTTCAGTATTTATAGACTAATTTCGTGGGTAATGGGCTTGGAATGAGGGAGACCCAAGTCCAAAATAATTTGTTATATTTTATTTATTTATTTATTTTTAATTAATTAATTAATTAATTAATTAATTAATTAAAAAAAATCGTTTTTTTTTTCGTTTTTTTTTTTTTTTTTTTTTTTTTAGGAAAAATGATGGGTAATTTTTGGGGTATGACACAGACCCTAGCAACCTTTCATCCAACCTATAGAGTTATAAAATATGGCAATCATTTATTTCTTCCTATAGAGTTACAAACTTTGGAAATCATTTCTTGCATTGCCCATAGAGTTATAGACTCTGGCAAATTCATTCTTGTCATACCCCGATTTTGGCCCTGAAAAATTTTTCCCCATCAATCACTCGTTTGCATTCTTTCTTCATTCCCCTTCATATCCTTCATTCATGTTCATGTTTACTATTTCATATTTTTTACGTTTTTCACATTCCAAATTTACATTCATATTTTCTTCATTCACATTGAAAAAAATTCCATTCATATTCAAGAATTTCCACATACTCATTCATAGTTCGATTCCTTCGTTCATTCATTCAATCATAATCATCCATGTACATGGCATATGAATAACTTATAATAAAAAAAACATCTCATCACATGAATACATGAAGTTTCTAAGATGCAAAGAGAGATCCTTGTCTTGCTACAAGAAACACCAATTTTCATTCATTGCAAATCATAGATTATCCAAAAAAAATACATAATTTACAAAGAGAAGCACGTAGCATTATCTGATCACGTGAAATTCACAACTAAGTCCTTTATCGGCCTTGATGTTGTGAACTCTATTCAGCTTCTCGGTCCTGAATATGAACTCTTGAAGAAGAAGTATCTGGATGAATCTTCTGAGCGAAAACGACTTCACAAGTGCAATACGATTGTCTTCACGACGTTTCATATCCACATGGTTACGTTCACGCTTCATCTTCTACTACTTCTGATTCATCTCAACCCAAAGAACCTGCTAAGAAGTTCCCGTTTACACTTGATCCCTTTCAATCTCAAGCTATTAGTTGTCTTTAAAATTCTGAATCCGTTATGGTATCTGCACATACATCTGCTGGGAAAACTGTTGTGGCTTTATATGCAATTGCTATGTCGCTTCGAGATGGTCAACGTGTTATCTATACTTCTCCTATCAAGTCACTTAGTAACCAGAAGTATAGAGAATTTAAAGAAGAGTTTTCTGATGTTAGTTTGATGACTGGTGATGTTACCATTGATCCCAATGCTTCTTGCTTGGTGATGACTACTGAAATCTGGCGAAGTATGCAATACAAAGGGTCTGAGGTCACTAGGGAGGTGGCTTGGATCATTTTTGACGAGGTGCATTACATGCGCGATCGAGAAAGAGGTGTGGTTTGGGAAGAGAGCATTGTCATGTCGCCAAAGAATGCTCGTTTTGTCTTCCTGTCTGCTACTGTCCCTAATGCCAAGGAATTTGCTGATTGGGTGGCAAAGGTGCACCAACAGCCTTGTCATATTGTTTATACAGATTACCGGCCAACTCCCCTTCAACATTATATTTCTCCTTCCGGAAGCGAGGGTCTATACTTAGTGGTAGATGAAAAGGGAAAGTTTCGCGAAGACAGTTTTCATAAAGCTTTGAATGCTCTTGTTCCCGCTGCTGATGGTGATAGGAAAAAAAGAAAATGCGAAGTGGCAAAAAGGTCTGGTGCTAGGCAAGGCAGTTGAAGAAAGCGACATATTAAGACGACGTCACATGGGCAAACCAAGCTAACTTTGTGAAATAGTCTATCCGCTAGCCGGCACACCAAGAAACCAATCAGCCTGCAGTATTCCATTGCCAAACCTACCAAATTAATCGAAGAAATAAAATGTCAAAATAAAATATTCAAACAAGGCATGCTTTTCCTGAATATCAAGCTACAAGTTCCAATTTGTCGTTAAGCTATTTTGCATTAACCTTAGAGGAGTAATGGATAAAAGAGGGGATGTTCGGTTATCTTCACCTACTGCAGCAGAATCCCAAGGACACCTAGCCTCAAGAGCTTGAAATTAAACCCTTCTGTGTCGGCATTGTCAACAAAGACGAAACTTCAAGAGCACCATTCGCAGTTTTAGCTCAAAACTCTCCTTGAATCTGTCACAAAAACACCATGGGACAACTTCCTTGAAAGAATTGGTCGAGTTTCATCTACTGAGGATGCAAAACTTCAAGAAAGTTCTAGTGACACTTTGGAACTTCGTTTTTGGGCATCTTATCGAGGGCAGACTCTGGCAAGAACAGTACGTGGAATGATGTATTACAGGAGAGCTTTGGTGCTGCAGAGCTATCTAGAGAGCAGATCACTGGGAGTGGACAATTATTCTCAGAACAATTTCATTACAAGTCAAGGTTTTGAATCATCCCGAGAATCACGTGCACAACCAAACTACTTTGAGGACGCTGTCAGTGTTGGAGCATTCCCTGCATTTCAAAAAGGAATTCTTGTTTCTGCTTCTACTGGAAACTCGGTTTTTCCTCGAACGGCTTGCAACGTTGCTCCTTGGATCCTCACTCTTGCTGCTAGCACGTTAGATAGAGAATTCAGTTCAAATAACTACCTTGGCAACTCAAAAGTTTTGAAGGGTTTTTTCTCTAAATCCAATGAAAATGGAGTATTCTCATGGTTTGATACATGGAAGTTCAGCCACAGCGTCTGGAGTTTCAGCAACAAATGCTAGCTTCTGCAAGAACAATACTTTAGATCCTACCTTAATCAACTGAAAGATTGTTATCTGCACAATTGAAAACTTCACTGACAAAAGAGAAGAAAAATCCATAATAGTAAAGCAAGGTGGTGGTGTTGGAATGATACTTATTGACCATAATGCCAAAGAAGTCGGTTTTCAGTTGTCATCCCATTCGGCTTTGTGGCCATCGCCTGTGTACGAACTTGTAGGCCTCCCTATTTCCATCTACATGCTGCCAATGACGTTGCGGATTTATCCGCCGCTGCTTCACTGGAAAGGACCTTCTGCGGAGGACACGGACAAACTCCAATATCTTCAATCTGTCGGCTGAGTTCCTGACAGAGCTGCAACAATTTCAAGTGAATCCGCAAAATCGTTGTTATCGTATGGTTCCTTTTTCTTTAATCAGGCATGCAGTGGAGCGAATGAGTTCTTTCAGAACTGAAACCATGTTGGACACAACTGCAATGGCTCTTTCAGCAATTGTTATTGCGAGGTTCAAACTCTGTGTTTGAATTCATCTGTTCGACTTGGGTTCCTGAGTGGCCAACATGTTAACTTGGTCATGATGCCAAATCTCAACCAAAACAGTACCATCATCCACTGGGAGAGGCTGTTTCCAAGGCTCCCTAGCAATCCTCATGTGTGTATGATCTGCCGCACTGTTGTGGCTGCAGGAGAGGTTGCTTCGTGTCTTAGCTACGCATTTCTACTTGCAACTGAAGTGCATCCGTTCTGCTGTGTTGAACTCCATCGTTTTATTTAGTTACGTGGATTGGCCCAATTGCTTTGAAATGGATGCACAAACTGTTAGTTTGTTGTTGTCAAATGATGCTTGGATCGGATTCCTGCTAGATGAAGCTTCACGATTGATCACTGGCATGTTTGAAGTGTTAGCCACAAGTGTTGTATGCTTCATGACAGGTTCCTCACGACCATTAGGAAGAGCTTGAGCGGACGCGTGGTTATAAGAACCTATACAAAACAGCTTTTAGAGGGGCTCGAATATCTTCACAATGACAGAATTATTCACCGGGATATTAAGGGTGCGAACATTCTAGTTGATAACAAAGGGTGTATTAAACTCGCAGACTTTGGTGCATCCAGGAAAGTCGTGGAATTGGCTACCATAAATGGAGCAAAGTCTATGAAGGGTACCCCACACTGGATGTCACCTGAAGTTATTTTACAGACAGGATATACAACCTCTGCTGATATATGGAGTGTTGCATGCACTGTGATAGAGATGGCCACAGGAAAGCCTCCATGGAGTCAATAGTATCCCCAGGGGGTGTCAGCTCTTTTCTACATTGGGACAACTAGATCTCATCCACCAATACCTGAACATCTGTCTGCTGAGGCAAAGGACTTTTTGCTGAAATAAGGAACCGGATTTAAGACCTTCTGCATCAGACTTGTTACTGCATCCATTCATCACATACGAGTATCAGGAATCTCATTCAATATCACGCAGTTCAGTCAGGGACTCTTGCAATCGGATGGCAACAGATGGGATGAACTCTAGGAACTTTTTGGATTCTATCTAAGGATCAACATGTACAGGCCTAAAGGATGTTTGTCAGATGGATAGTTTAAGGTTCTCGAATGCAAATCTTCTAAAACCAGGTTCCTACCAGGGAGCAGGCAACTATGACGATGACATGTGTCAGATGGATGATGAAGATGATATTTTCGCTGCATCATCAGTAAAAGCTAACCCTCTACTTGATGCTGACGACATAAAGAGTTTCAATCCAATGTGCGAGCCTGTGGAGGATGACTGGTCTTGCAAGTCAGACGAAACACTAAATTTGAAGAAGAGCAGACTGAACTTGTCCCCAGATCAAACTATTAGGATAACTATGAGTCCCAAACCATCTCCTAATGCAGAGAAGGAGATTTCATTTTCAAGTGAACCTCTTGGAGTTGAAGATGATGATGAAGTGACAGAGTGCAAAATTAGAGCTTTCCTGGATGACAAGGCATTCGAACTGAATAAGCTCCTACACGTCCTTAAATCAATTTAATGTGCATGGTAATCAGTTAAGCGATTCTAATCCATTGAGCTTTCGCAATCTTGAGAGTTTGACTTAAATCTCTCCGCGAAATAACTTTAAAGGGATTATACCAGTTGAGTTAGGCCGTATCATACATCTTGATACATTGGACCTATCTGGCAATGATTTTTTCCGGTCACGTCCCAGCATCTGTTGGTTCTTTAGAGCATCTTTTGACCTTGAACGTGAGTCGGAGCCATCTTGATGGTCCCTGGTCTGCTGAATTTGGGAATCTCAGAAGCATACAGATTATTGATATGTTCTTCAACAATCTGTCGGGTAGCATTCCTCCAGAGTTTGGACAACTGCAGAACCTTGCCTCTCTGATTTTGAACAACAATGACCTGCACGGAAAGATTCCGGAGCAGCTCACCAAGGCTATTCCAGCGAACCAATTTCAATTCGGCAAAGGCTACCGTAGTGAAGCCAAGTTAATGATATTGTGCCCGAACAGGCTCTGCAACATTGGTTTAGCACACAGTTAGTTGAGGTGTAATTAAAACATTTTCAAAAATTCAAAAATTCACAGTGGTGGATTGTTTCTTACCAACAGTGAAGTTGGAAATGGAGAGAATTGAGGAAGAGGGACCACAAGTGGAATAAGGACAAAACTCCCCAGACATCCTCTGTACAAACAAACCTCTCCACTACACAGCAGACCTCCACTACATAGCAGGAAACACAGCAGAGGAAAGAGAAATGAGCCACATATAAAAGAGAGGCCATTGTTCATAAAGGGAGGGAGCCGAAAAACCCTAGAGAAAAAAGAAGACTGCTCACACAAAGAAAACCCTACCGTTGAACCACCCCTTCCATTTTCGTTTTGAACCAGCTACCGTGAAACTCCGCCACCGTTATCACCATCTGCCAGTTGAATCCCCACACCATACTCTTTGTGCCGGATTAACGCTTGAAGGTCGAAGCTACACGACTCGGTGAACAAGCCAACTCACGGCAACGCAATTTTTAAGCAGCTCACCAACGTTTGTGACTCCTTCCGTCGACTTAGTAGGTAACGAATGGCTTCCTATTTTCTGTTTGTTTCATGTCTGTTGTTACTGCTTCCAGTTTGTTAACTTGTTTTTTTCTTTTAACTAATACAACGCATGTTTTGAATATATGTATTAATGAATACAAGTTAATATCACCAAATGGATTTGGTTGAGTTGGTAAGGGTGTCGTTTGGCAATCCCTAGGGTATGGGTTTGATACCTTGTACCCCATATTGTTTTCATTGTTCTATATTTTTATTTTTAATTTTTTACTCCTTTTATTTTTTTTATTATTCTCGTTTTCTAGACACTTGTTGATTTTAATGTTAAACATCGATTTTTAATTTATGGATTTGACAATTTTCTTGTTATTTATCCATGATTATTTTTATCGATATATTGATAGTATTTCGCCGCGTTTCGGTTAATCGTATATGACATTTCAATTGTTGTCAATATGTGCAAATCGGCTTTGAGCACATTATTTAGGTTTTATGTGTCCCTTAATTTCCATCCTTGTAAATCCCGATTTTATCCTTTTTTCGATTTAATTTTTAAGTTTGTGTAAATATAACTTCTTGTGTTATTTTCTTCACATGGCTTACTCTTGGGCCTTCTTACAATGAGACAGTTCTCTTGCACTTACACTCATACATTGCATTATTTGTTGTTTGGGCCCGATTTAATTATTCCAGTACTTTGAATCCCCATTTGACAAAATGTACCCCCACTCCCCTGACATGTAATAATTTTACTGTTTTATTCCTTTATTGCTTGATTGTGTAGTTAGCTACTAACACAAGAACAAAATCAACAATTCCCAAAAGATCAAAAATAATGACTCGATCCAACGTCGAGTATTTTCTCAATAAACAAATCAATTCATTTCTCCCTCCTATTCTATTCCATTTCTTTCAAACTTTCATCAAACGCTTGATTCAACGTCAAGCCAGTTTTCTTAGTAAAAACTCAAAAAAATATTAATTCATAGTTAAGACCTTTTCAATAAGATGGAAATGGAACATGGTGTATACCATGCACTCCTGAGACTAGGATTCGAGATGTATATCTCGCCAATCCTAGTTCTCGCCATCATCCAAATTTATCCACTTTATTTTCTCTCAAACACTCATCCAGATTTCTCTTAAACGTCCATCAATACTTGATCTAGTGTCAAGTCGTTTTCACAATAAAACTCAAGATACCTAATTCTTATTTAACACTTTTTCAATAAAGATGGAAATGGAACATGGTGTATACCGTGCACTCCTGAGATTAAGATTCGAGACGTATGTCTCGCCTATCTTAGCTCTCGCCATCATTTAAAATTGTCAATGCGGTTTCTTCAAACCCTTTCTCAATCAAATTCAAAACACCTAATCTTTATTAAACACTTTTTTTCAAATAAGATGGAAATGGAACGTGGTGTATACCGCGCACTCCTGAGACTAGGATTCGAGATGTATATCTCGCTCATCCAAGTTCTCGCCATTATTCAAAACACCTCAAACCAATCAATTTCTTTTCTCGCCGCCGTGCGATTGATCTCTTAAACCTTTTCACAAACGAAAGGTACTTTGTTTCAAAACAATGCAAGGTAATGTTTCTCCACCTGTTTTGGGTAGTCCAACAATGTTTTCGTCGATTAGACACAAAGTAGCTTTCGCTAAAATCGACCAACAAACAAACATTTTCTACCCAGAACTACGTAAGCCTTGACTTCTCTATTGAGATACGTAGGAGCGGGATTTGTAAATCTTGTCAGGCCCACTAATAAAAAACTTAGGTTTAGTCCTTCGTTAAAAAATCCAAAAACATTTTCCTCTCTTTTACTCTTTCTTTCCCACTTAATAACTTGAAAAGTCTAACATTTCAAACTAACATTAACGCACACAACTAACCTAATGGTTCCCGTTGAGTACAACGGACGTGAGGGGTGCTAATACCTTCCCCTTGCGTAATCGACTCCCGAACCCTGATTTGGTTGCGACGACCAATAATCATTGTCGTTTTGTTTCTTGGGTTTTATCGATATCTCCCCTTTCCTTTTTAGGAATAAATAAAGTTCGGTGGCGACTCTGTTCAGTCCATCATTACGAGTGTGCGATCGCGCTTTCGCATAAGGTCGTGTCTCTCATTTTTTCAATGAGGTACGACAAATGGCGACTCTGTTGGGGATATACCCAATCCCTAAGCGAGTCAATCCTAGTTAGGACGTTTGTGTGCCTTTGTTTGTTTAATTGTGTGGCTTTTCCTTATTTATTGCTTTTTATTATCTTTATTATTTTATTGATATATCTGTTGTATATTGGTTCTATTGTGATTGTTGGTATTTGGGTGTTTGATTGCAAACCATGTGGGAAAGACTCTACACCCGAGTCTAGAGTAAAAAAAAACATAAGATAGGACGATGGTTGAGTAGTATGGACTCCCGAGGTGGATACTTCGTAAGAGTCGGTACGAGAACCTCACTTAGAGTAGATTCTTTTGCAAATATTGTCGCCCGAGGTGTATACCTCGTAAGCTTCAATGTTTCAAAGGGGTCCATGACTCCAAGAACCTTTTAGAACATTGAACCTTTGGCCAACTAGAAATGATGGTTGCGTAGTATGGATTCCCGAGGTGAATACTTCGTAAGAATCGATACGAGAACCTCGCTCAGAATAGATTCCCTAGATGGAGTTGATGACCGGAAAGTATTTTCCGTAAGCGTCAAACAGTCTTTTGAATCCATGACTCTGAGTACCCTGTCTAGAACCCAGTCGATGGTTGCGTAGTACGGACTCCCGAGGTGAATACTTCGTAAGAGTCGGTACGAGAACCTCACCCAGAATAGATTCCCTTGATGGAGTTGACGACCGGAAAGTATTTCCCGTAAGCGTCAAACATTCTTGTGAATCAATGACTCTGAGGATCCTTTGTAACAAAGCCCTAGATCATACCCGGTGAGAACCCCTATTTTGGAAAGCAATCAAATTTATCCATACCTCGGACCTTTGAACCTATCCAACAAAAAACATTGCATCCATCCATTCATTGCATATGCATAAAAAGCAAAACTCTTGGTTTTTATCAAACAAAATACATCCATACATGCATTCATACATTTTCAAAAAAAGAGTCTCACTCCGCCCTTTCTTCCTCTAGTTTCACGCTGAATTTTCAACACCGGTACAATACTCGCGCCAGAGCAAGACAAAGAATGGCTGAACAAGAACAAGAGAGCGCCCGAGTTAGAGCTGAACTAGACGAAATCAAGGGAGGCATGTCCCAGATGCGAGAGATGCTGCAAGCTTTAACCTTCAGGTTTGAGATTCCACAAGCAACCGTGATTTCAGAGACCACGGGCCCAGCAGTGGAAGTCCCACCTCAAAGGATATTACCCTTAACCCTTCCTCCGTATGGGCTACCTTATGACTTCGTCCCCCGAGCGGAGGTGGTGCACGAAATGGGGCAATCTGTCCAACAAGCTGTGCCATTACCGGTTTACACTGGCGCGCGTCCAGTCATCCATACTGTGGTTCTACCAGCTGCCTATGCTAGGCATATTCCTCATTATGAAGATCAAAACCACATGTACCAGACTGTCGACTCAACCGTTGCTGGTGACGAAGTAAGGTTTGAGGACTTCAGAGAAGTAAAGGAGAACATGCAACTCCTCGAGAAGAAGTTCCGAGATCTAGAAGGAGACCACGTCTTTGGATCTGCTGCCAAAGAAATGTGCTTGGTATCCGGGTTGGTGATTCCAACCAAATTCAAAACTCCAGACTTCGACAAATACAAGGGGCATACTTGTCCAAAGAGCCATCTCATCATGTATTACCGAAAAATGGTTGCACACGTGGAGGACGACAAGCTGATGATCCACTGCTTTCAAGACAGCTTGAGTGGGGCTCCTTCCAAATGGTATCTAAGTCTGGATCAGAATAAGATCAGGTGTTTCCAAGACCTGTCAGATGCGTTCATAAAGCACTATAAATACAACATGGACATGGCGCCTGACAGAAGACAGTTGCAGAGCATGTTCCAGCAGGACAAGGAGTCCTTAAAAGAGTACGCTCAGAGATGGAGGGAACTGGCTTCTCAGGTTGAACCACCTCTTGCTGAAAAAGAATTGGCTGAATTGTTTATCGACACCGTCCAACCCCAATTCAACGAGAAGATGGTTGGAAGTGCTTCTTTGGGATTCTCCGAGCTTGTTGCTATAGGAGCTCGCGTTGAATATGGTGTAAGGAATGGCAAACTAGCGGCTGTAGCTGGAACTTCAAATGCCAATCAAAAGAAGTTCTCTGGAGGGTTTCCTAGGAAGAAGGAAGGGGAAACAAATGTTGTGACTGATGGTCAAGGAAGAGTTCCTCCAAGAAGGAGACCACAATAATATCCACCTCAGCAGTATGTTTAACAACCAATTCCCTATCAACAACCCATGTATCCCGTCCAATACGCTCCTCAGCCGTACGTAACCGCTGTGACGCCTGCATTCAATCAACAACCTGCTCAGGCTTATCAAGCGCCTCCAGTCTATCGACCAGCTCCAGTTCAACAACGTGTTGCGGTTCCTCCTGCTTATCAACAAGCACCAGCAGCTCCTGTTTATCAACAACCGAGAGCTCAAGCACCGAGGCAAAATGCTCAGAACCAGAATAGGAGGCAAGGGGAGAGGGCGACCTTCAATCCAATCCCAATGTCGTACACTGAGCTTTATCCCTCCTTGTTGCAAAAGGGTTTGGTGGTTCCCAAACCTATGGGACCTCCACCTGATCGTCTTCCTCCATGGTACAACCCTAATGCACACTGTCCTTTCCATGAAGGTGCCCCCGGGAATGACCTAGAGGGTTGCTACGCTCTGAAGCATAGGGTCCGTGAATTGATTGAGAGTAAGGTCTTGTCTTTTAAGGACATGGGACCGAATGTGAAGAACAATCCTCTTCCTCCCCATGGAGATCTTGCGGTGAACGCCATTGAAGATGCATCTACTGTTGTTATGGTTGAGAAGGTGGAGGATGTTAAGACTCCTTTGGCAGCATTCCATGCCCGATTGGTGGAAGCTGGCCTGATTAATGTTGATCATGACAACTGTGAAGAGTGTGCCACACACCCAAAAGGATGTCAGATGGTACGAGACAATATTCAAAACTTGATGGATGAAGGAGTGCTTCAAATATCCAGTGTTGTGAAGAACGAGGATGTGTTGGTGATTGAACCTTGTTTCAAATTACCTGAACCAGTTGAAATCCCATATTATAGTGGTGGAGTGGTTCCAGTGAATAGTAAGTTGTCGCCTGTGGAAATATGTATGCCCACGCCTTTTCCCTACGAGAGCACCAGGGTTGTGCCTTGGAAACATGAGATCACTGCTGTGGATAAGGTGGTTGGAGGAAGTTCAGACGCTGAAGTGACAAAAGTTATAGGTGAAGACGTTACCAATATTGCAGGAATGAGCAGAATGACCCGTAGTGGTCGAATCTATACGCCCGAATTCAACGTGACTCCTCAAGGGCCGACCAAGGAATCAACAATTGTAGCTCCCACTAAAGAACCCGAAGTGGTTCAATCCGAAGATGCTGTTGAATTCTTGAAGTTGATCAAGAAAAGTGACTACAAGGTTGTGGACCAGTTGCATCAAACACCATCTAAGATCTCTATTCTGTCTTTGCTACTAAACTCCCAAGCCCATAGGGAAGCTTTATTGAAGGTGCTTGCTCAAGCTCATGTAACACAAAGCATAACAGTTGACCAATTTGATGGAGTTGTGGCAAATATCACAGCTTGCAATACTTTGAGCTTCAGTGGAGAGGAATTACCTGAGGATGGACAAAATCATAATCGTGCCCTTCATATCTCGGTAAAATGCAAAGATGATGATTTGGCAAGAGTGTTGGTTGATACTGGATCTTCTATGAATGTTATGCCAAAGAGAACACTCGCCAAATTATCTTATCAAGGACCAGCTATGAAGCCTAGTGCCTTGGTAGTGAAAGCTTTTGATGGTTCCAGGAGAACAGTGATTGGAAAGGTTGAATTGCCCATATTGATTGGCCCTCATGTATTCCCGATTAATTTCCAAGTCATGGATATTAATCCAGCATATAGCTGCTTATTGGGGCGTCCCTGGATTCATGCTGCAGGGGCAGTTACCTCCACCTTACATCAGAAAATGAAGTTTGTAGTGGACAATCAATTAATCATCATTTTTGGAGAGGACGACTTTGTGGTCAGTCACCTTTCATCCTTCAGATACATTGAGGCTGATGAGGACGCTTTGGAAACTTCTTTCCAAGCTCTTGAAATAGCCAATGTCACTTTTGTGGAAATGAAGGACCCTGTTGGGAAATCTTGTTCATCTTTCGCTTCTCTGAAAAGCGCAAAGTCTAGTATTGAAGGAGGAAACCCTGAAGGTTGGGGTCAACTTATTGATATTCGTGAGAAGCATGATCGCTTTGGTCTGGGATATGTGCCTTCCGCTGCGAAAGGAGCCCGAGTCCCTACAAAGGACAACACCCGAAGCATCCAGGAAGTATTCCTCAGCACATGATTCATCCATGGAGATCAAGTCAATGCAATTCAAGATAGCACCGCAGATGAAGATGAGCCATGTTTGGTTTACCGGTGTGAGATAACTTTGAATAACTGGAAGGCGGTTGAGATCCCCGAAAATTTTCCTTTGTCAAAGTAATAATTGTTGTTTTTTTTTCCTCTCAGATCCTTAGCTCTGCCCAAGGCTAATGGATCATGTTGTAGGGCCCCTTTTTCATTTTCAAATAATCATTATCAATGAATGAAAGGCATTTTGTTAAATTCTTATTATTCATTTACTTGGCTTTCTCTTAAGGAAATGTCAATCCTTTCAAAAACAAAAACTTTTCATTTATGCATCTTTTATTTGTTTACTTTTCTAAAAGAAATCAATCATTCAAACATGCAGAATAAACGATAACCCCGTTGAATCCAATGACTTTACTACCTCTCATAACTTTGACTCCCCTATCTACCAAGCGGAAGAGGAGGGTGAAGAAGATTGTTACATCCCCGACGAACTGGCAAGGTTGCTCGAGCACGAGTCCAAAGTCGTTCAGCCACATGAAGAACCAGTGGAAACAATCAACCTTAGCACCGAGGAAGACAAGAAAGAGGTCAAAGTGGGGACTACACTTGAGGCAAGCATCAAAGAAAGATTGATCAAGTTGCTACAAGAGTATGTGGACGTATTTGCTTGGTCGTATCAGGATATGCCAGGTTTAGATACTGACATTATTGTCCACAAGCTACCACTACAGCCAGAATGCCCGCCAGTAAAACAAAAACTCCGAAGAACAAGACCAGATATGGCTCTGAAGATTCGTGAAGAAGTCAAACGACAATTTGACGCTGGTTTTCTCGCAGTGGCGAAGTACCCACAATGGGTAGCTAATATTGTACCTGTGCCCAAAAAGGATGGAAAGGTAAGGATGTGCGTTGACTATAGGGATCTGAACAGAGCTAGTCCAAAAGACGATTTCCCCCTACCACACATTGATACTCTGGTAGATAACACTGCAAGATTTGCTGTCTTCTCCTTTATGGACGGTTTTTCGGGATACAATCAAATCAAGATGGCTCCAGATGACATGGAGAAGACCACTTTTATTACCCCTTGGGGCACGTTTTGCTACAAGGTAATGCCTTTCGGTCTCAAAAATGCTAGGGCAACTTACCAAAGAGCTATGCTCACTCTCTTCCATGATATGATGCACAAGGAGATAGAGGTCTATGTTGACGACATGATCGCTAAATCTCAGAATGAAGAAGATCATATGAGCCATCTGAAAAAGCTGTTTGAACGCCTCAGAAAGTTTAGATTACGATTAAACCCTGCAAAATGCACATTTGGTGTCCGTTCAGGGAAGTTGCTTGGTTTCATTGTTAGTCAACGAGGAATTGAGGTAGACCCTGACAAGGTCCGAGCTATACAAGAAATGCCTGCTCCACGCACCGAGCGAGAAGTCAGAGGTTTCCTTGGACGTTTGAATTACATCTCAAGGTTTATCTCACACATGACGGCCACGTGTAAGCCTATCTTCAAATTGCTTCGAAAAGATCAAGTTGTTGAATGGAATTCTGATTGTCAAAATTCTTTTGAGAAGATTCGTCAATACTTGCAAGAGCCTCCTATTTTGATTCCACCTGTCCTGGGAAAGCCATTAATCATGTATATGACTGTGCTTGAAGGATCAATGGGATGCGTGCTGGGGCAACATGACGAAACTGGTCGGAAAGAACATGATATTTACTATCTGAGTAAAAAGTTTACCGATTGTGAAAGTCGATATTCGCTTTTGGAAAAAACTTGTTGCGCGCTAGCATGGGCCGCTCGTCGTTTTAGGCAGTACATGGTTTGCCATACTACTTTGTTGATCTCGAAGATGGATCCAATAAAGTATATCTTTGAGAAACCTGCCTTGACTGGAAGACTTGCCCGTTGGCAGATGCTTTTGTCAGAGTATGACATCCAGTACGTAACCCAGAAGGCGATTAAGGGAAGTGTGTTAGCAGAGTATCTTGCTCATCAACCAGTTGAAGACTATCAGCCATTGAAGTTTGATTTCCCCGATGAGGATATAATGGTGATAAAAGATTGTGAGACCCCCGACCCAGATGAAGGACCAGAACCAGGATCTCGATGGAAGCTCGCATTCGATGGTTCTTCCAATTACAATGGTCATGGTGTGGGAGCTGTTTTGATGAATCCAAATGGTGGTTTTACCCCTTTCACAACAAGGTTGTGCTTTGATTGTACAAATAATGTTGCCGAATATGAAGCCTGTATCCTTGGTCTTGAAGCTGCAATTGATCTCCGAATCAAGATCCTTAAGGTGTATGGAGATTCAGCCTTGGTGATCTATCAAGTCAAAGGTGAATGGGAGACCCGCGATGCGAAGCTGATCCCGTATCGCGCTCATGTTGTGAAGATGATAGAATACTTCGACGATATCACTTTCCATCACATCCCAAGAGTAGAAAATCAAGTAGCTGACGCTTTGGCAACATTAGCATCAATGTACCAAGTCAGATTCCATAATGAAGCTCCACTTATTCGAATCGAGCGAAGAGATGAGCCTGCCTACTGTCAGCTGATTGAAGAAGAAACTAATGGTAAACCTTGGTTTCATGATATCAAGCGATATCTTTTAAGTCAAGAGTATCCAGAAGATGCTACACTGTTGGATAAGAAAACTCTGAGGAGGTTATCGTCCAAATTCTTTTTGAGCAATGATGTGCTTTACAAAAGAAACCATGACATGGTTCTGCTCAGATGTGTGGATAGACACAAAGCAGACATGTTAATCAAGGAGATTCATGAAGGATCCTTTGGGACCCATGCCAATGGACATGCCATGGCCAAAAAGATTTTGAGAGCTGGCTATTACTGGTTGACCATGGAGTCTGATTGTTTCAGCTATGCAAGAAAATGTCATAAATGCCAAATTTATGCTGATAAGGTGCATGTACCGCCAACACTGTTGAATGTTTTGACATCACCTTGGCCTTTCTCAATGTGGGGCATCGACATGATTGGTGCTATAGAGCCTAAAGCTTCCAATGGTCACCGCTTCATCCTGATCGCCATCGATTACTTTACTAAATGGGTAGAGGTTGCTTCCTACACCAATGTGACGAGACATGTGGTTGCTCGCTTTATCAAGAAGGAGATTATCTGCCGCTATGGAATCCCAAGCAAGATCATCACCGACAACGGTTCAAACTTGAACAACAAGACAATGACAGAATTATGTGAGAGTTTCAAGATTGATCACCATAATTCTTCTCCATACCGTCCAAAGATGAATGGTGCTGTTGAAGCTGCCAACAAAAATATCAAGAAGATCCTGCAAAAGATGGTGAAAACTTATAAGGATTGGCACGAGACGTTACCCTTTGCTTTGCATGGATACCGGACCTCAGTCCGCACTTCAACAGGGGCAACCCCATTCTCCTTAGTATATGGGATGGACGCAGTCCTCCCAATCGAAGTAGAGATACCTTCCACGAGAATATTGATGGAAGCCAAGCTGGATGAAGCTGAATGGATCCAGAATAACTATGAGTTTTGAACTCAAAAAGAATTTTTCAACATATTGAGAAACACAATTTTGCTTTGACATGTGGAAATATTAAAAGGAAATCTTTCGTCTTTCCCCGCAAGTCTCAAGTTGCAAGACTCCCCCTGGATGATCAACATCTATCTCCAGAGAGCACAATTTTATCATTCTCTGGAAGGATTATTGGGCCAGTTGTAACTGTTCAGCTTGACAGATCCTCCTTTGATGCATTTACTCACTCCTTCGGTTGAGTTATTGGTGTTGAGGATTCAGTACCTCCATAAAGCTTTCCCTAATTTCCAGTCTGTATATTGTCAGCATTTGCATTTCATGATCATTCATACATCATGCATATAAGCAAAATCCAAATCATGCATAGCCCGAAGTGCTTCGCGCTCATTTGCATAATCTCAGGTCTCGTTGTTGATTGTATCCCTTGACCTCTGAGACTGGTTGTTACTGGCACCGTCTGTTAAGTCTGGTTGTCACCAGTGTCTTCAACCAAATCCAGTTGTAACTGGTATCCTTTAAGGTCTGGTTGTGACCAACATTTATTTTAAACCCAATTGTCGTTGGCATCACTGTCAGTCTGTTTATAAATACATTTGTGATTGATATCTGAAGTTTGGTTGTCGCCAACATCATTTCAAGTCCAGTTGTTGCTGGCAAACTCCGTTGTAGCCGGTAATGGTTTACTATTGAATTTCATTAAGTCCAATTGTTGTTGGCAAAATCCGTTAAAGAATTTGGTTGTAATCCATTGCTTACGGTCAAAGTCCAATTGTTGTTGGCACCCAGAGAGTTTGAATACCTTGTCTTTCCTGATGGTTCCGTGAAAGTCATGTATGACTCACCATCTTGAGGAGTTCCCAAAAGCTTGGGAGTTTTGTTTGATTTCTCTGTAAAGAATCATCGTAGCCTTTTGCGTGGGTGATCTACTTACAAGAAGACTTCTATTTATCTTTGTTTTGCATAAATTCCCTGTTAGGAATCTCCAAAATCTGTGATTGGATGAATTTCTTGTGAGAAATCTCCAGAACCATCAGATGTATTCCAAAGTGTCAGGTCATGTATGAACCTATTGTTGAAACTTGCTTTGTGTGTTTTTCAATATTCTCAGGTCATGTATGAACCTATTGGTAAAACTCCCTTTGATTTTTTCCCAAGTGATGTCGGGTCATGTATGAACCTATTGATGAAACTTGCTTTGTATGTTTTCCAATATTCTCAGGTCATGTATGAACCTATTGGTAAAACCCCCTTTGATTTTTTCCAAGTGATGTCAGGTCATGTATGAACCTGTTAATTAAACTCTTTGAATAGTCAAGTGTTGTCGGGTCATGTATGAACCTGTTGTTGAAAATTCTTTGGATGTTCCAGCATTGTCAGGTCATGTATGAACCCGTTGTTGTTGAGCTTTTATTCCAATATTCCCAGGTCATGTCTGAACCTGTTTTTGAAGAATCTTTCCAATGTTGTCAATTCATGTATGAACTTGTTGTTGAAAATTCTTTGAATGTTCCAGCATTGTCAGGTCATGTATGAACCCTTTGCTGTTGAGCCTTTGTTCCTGTTTTGTCAGGTCATGTATGAACCTGTTGCTGAACTTTTTGTCCCAATGTTGTCAAGTCATGTGTGAACTTGTTATGGAAATTTTCTCAAAAAGTTCAAGTTTGTCATCAGGTCATGTATGAACCTGTCGATATACCCTTTTTGATTTTTCTGATGTTTGTTAGGTCATGTCTGAACCTGCTGTCAGAACTTCTTGTTATTCCAGCATTGTCAGGTCATGTATGAACCTGT